>NC_057933.1:83431519-83474441 GCF_018555375.3 Anguilla rostrata | reverse complement strand
AAAGAAAAACACTTAAATCGCCTGCCAGAAATAAAATGAATGAATGAATTAATTGCACAATATAAACACAATATTACACAAAATATGCAGTCAATTAGTGCCAGTTCATTCACAAGGTAATGGAAAGAATACTATAATATTAATTTGTATTCAATATAACACATCAAATGTAATCCAGCACAATCAAAGAGCATAATGTCAGGCTAAAATATCCAATATTTCAACTAGATTGTGCCAATAGTTGTCAAATTATGGCTTTTAATAGGTGGTAGCATACACCTAAATGCCTAAAACATAACCAACCCATAATTTAAAAATCAGCACACAGCCACATGAATACATACCTGCACTTTTATAATTCTGTTTCACTGTAATCCTTGATAGATTATTCGATTTGTGCAGCAGATGAAGACACGATCAAACAACTGGTCAGGTCTGACTGAAAATGTGCATCATGTACCACATCCTAATAACAAAAGACAACTTCCTGCCTTGTAACTGAGCTAATTTCCTAAACACTCATATGAACTGGTTGGTCTGATTGGTCATACAGTAATAACTGTTTTGATCACACATTTCTATTGTGCTAAATACAACTCAACATTTCCAGCTCATCTCTGTAGCACAGCCTTACAAGGAACCTACCACAGGCACACCATGTGAAAAAAGTGTTGCTTCTGTAAAATTACTTTTTACCATCCTGCTAATGTATTAAAAATTAAATGAAATGTATAACGCCAAAACAAACATATGGGGCAAAATTACATCTTCCAAATTATAAAGTTAAATCAATCCCTGTCTATTTATATTATACTTGTTAATCATGTCAAATATGTTGGTTGTACTGTAAATAGATTTTTAGTCATAGTAATATAATATACATACAGTAGAGCATATAAACAGTTACTGAATAATTCTAACAGCTGTGGAAGCAGGCCAGCTAAACCGCTCCCTCTCCACCAGCAGATGGCGCATTAACCACATCACCCCTCCACAGTTTGCCTCTGGCTTCCTGTTACGGTAGAGGTAGAGAGGAGTGTAGGATGGCTTCCTCACAGAGGATTGTGCAGTTGAATCTTTTCGGTGCATCGGTGAAGGTAAAAGGTAAGCCATTCCTGTATTATTGGTCTCTCATTTACAAATGAATTTCATCATTATACATATGCATTGTTACATATTCTGTTAAATGCAAAAGTACTGGGACAGTATTTTTGTTTTGGCTGTGTACTCTAACACATTGGATTTACACTGTATCAAACAGTTGATTTTGACACACCCAAAGTTTTGGCTATGCCTCTGATCAATTTATTCTGTAGCCTCATGATGGCCTAATTTACTGGCATTGACACTTTCTGGGTGTCATGTATATTAATTAATGCCATGCAGCTGGTATTCAGCAAGAATCAGCTGAGCAGCTAATTACTTTTGTTCCTCTAAAATGGGGGACTATTTATAAAAAGTGTTGCAATTCCTACACGGTTAAAGCTGTATACACCCTCAAATTAAAGCTGACAGTCTGCACTTTAACCCCATACTCAATTTTTTATTTTCAATGTGCTGGAGCAGAAAAGCCAAAAAAACAAAAATCGTGTCACCGTGCTGATATTTTTGCATTTAACTGTATATGTATCGGGCGGCAGGGTGGTGCAGTGGGTAGCACTGTCGCCTCACAACAAGAAGGTCGTGTATTCGAATCTCAGCCAGGGTACTCTGGTTTCCTCCCACAGTCCAAAGACATGCAGGTAGGCTAATTGGAGACTCTAAATTGCCCATAGGTATGAGTGAGCGAGTGAATTGGTGTGTGTGCCCTGCGATAGATTGGCGGCCTGTCCAGGGTGTGTTCCTGCCTCTCGCCCAATGCATGCTGAGATAGGCTCCAGTGACCCCCCGCAACGCTGCTCAGGATATAGATAATGGATGGACCCGGCTCAGGATAAGCGGGTATAGATAATGGATGGATGTATGTGTGTCCATGGAATCTTTTCACCAAAGGGTGAGCTTGTACTTGCCTAACCTTGTTGTTGTGGCTGGCATTTCACTGACTAACTGGCTAAAGCTAGGTGTTGATTTGAGACAAAAACCAGAATATTTTTGCTCATCACTATTTGGTCCATAGAAAAATTGGTGAGAACTATGTTTTTTTGTGCATTAATATGCACAATCTGGTAATACACAATTCGTGAACTAAACGTTGTAGATTTACAGTTTAATTTTTAATCATTTAAGCCATTGTCAGGACGGTTTCCATCCTTAGTCAATTTAAAATCACAGTAGCTTTGCAACCATTTTCCCCTGTTCCTCTTGTTCCTCTGATGTGATTCACACGGTGTATGATGTTAGGATTAGTTTGACAGTCTTCCATCCACCCATCCATCCATCATCTATCATACAAGGGCCATATATTTATCACAAAAGCTGACCCCTCTAACACCGTGAATTATTTATTGCAGCAAAGATATTCTCAGAACATAAAATAATCAATGAATTAAATATAAATGTTTCGCTCTTCATTACAGTAATATACTTGGTGACAATACATGTAGGCCTGCAAAGCAGTATATGGCAATATTAATAAACAATAGTGAAATAGGACATCAAGTAATGTACCGTTAGAAAATCAAAAGGATCCTTTCCAAGCACCCAGCACACGTACTAGAGAACAGAATTAATAGTTCTTATGATTCTTGTGATACCAAAACCTCCATCTTCATGGCCGTTCAGTAATAAACGTGCTGGCAGAAATCACAAGCCTTAACCACATCGCGCACAAGCTATATCCGATAAAAAAGTATCATATGTGAAATGTGTGCATTGAGAATTACAATCAAAATTCCTGTCGTGTGACAAAGGCCTTTTCAATGCATAGTCGTTGCTTGAACTGCCTCCGGATCACGTATGTTAAAGTAGCAGGTTTTTCTTAAGACTAGCCAACTTTGTGCCATTACATGTTCGCATAAACGTCCTCTTTAAAACTATTTTCATAATCCACCTCTTCTTCTTCTTCAAAATATGGTGTCTGGAAATAGAAAAGGAACACAGTGAAACCATTTCATTGCACACACAAATGCACAGAAGTTATACTTCCTGCAGCTCCAGAAAAGCTTGTATAGTGATGTTATGCCTCCAGAGTTGTGCATGTGTGCACTACCCCATTACTGTGCAAAAGATTACCTCTATTCATACTTTCTGTTGGAACTATTTCCTATGGACCATGCAATTAGACACTATTTCACACCAGGCACAAAGGGCCTACACAATATAAAAATAACTGTCTCCAGGGGAGGCTTAACCACATATTAATCACAAGGATGCCAATAGGGGCGACATAGCTCAGGAGGTAAGACCGATTGTCTGGCAGTCGGAGGGTTGCCGGTTCAAACCCTGCCCTGGGCATGTTGAAGTGTCCTTGAGCAAGACACCTAACTGCTATGGCGAATGAGAGGCATCAATTGTAAAGCGCTTTGGATAAAAGCGCTATATAAATGCAGTCCATTTACCATCAATCATTTTTAAACCTACTGTATGTTCTGCAGAAAAAAATTGTGATACTCAATAAAAACTTTTTGTGTCTGAAAAATTGTTAAAGTAATAATCTCGAAGATTTTCATTAAAATAAATGTCTGTTAAGTCACTATCTATCGCTGAATTAGGTAACACAATGGTGATTGAGCCTATTATTATATTAATTTATATTATTATTATTATTATTATTTATGATTAAAGAACTGGGTGTCTGTGGCGACATTCCCGGGAAAAAATCACAAGCGGCACATAGATAGTGACGTGTTTTCCATCACCCATCAGTGGTTGGTCCGCCAGAGAGGGTAGGCGGAGCTAACGCAACAGGCTTGCTCTTCAACTCACTTGTGTGTGAGCGGCATACTGTTTTTTCCGGAACCTGCTAGCGTTAAGGTGGGGGGGGTTATGGAACCCTAATAAGTTTTTGTGTAACATGAGAGGTCATATTATTTGTTTATGTAGATTTCGTATTACATTTGATGACAATGTAACGTTACTAAATTACATAGCTATTTGCACTGCTAACGCTAGCTACCGGACCATGTCAATAAAGGCAACATTAGTTTAGACAATGTTGCGCACAGTATCCATCTCTCATATCAGGGAACGTTGCGTTAGCTAGCTAGCTAACGTAATTAACACAATCTAATGTCAGCTAACAATTAGAAAAAACGCTAGCTAACGCTACCGTCTGGTACCGACCTCGCAAACCGTCTCTCGAATGCAATGCTACCTTGTTGCAGCGTTGCAATGTAGCTAAGTAAAGGCCAGTTCAGATCAATGATTCGCAACGAGACTGGATGCAACTTGAAAAATTCCAAAACGTCTGATTGTGAAAGTTCTAAAACTGCACTTGGCGATTTGACAAGGTGGGTCTTTTGAGACCCCAGGCAACGGCTTCAGACGCTCTGCAGATAACCAGTTCACATCGTTGCAATTTTCTCTGCAACATTCTAAAACCGCTTTGTCTTGTTGCGAATCATTGATCTCAACTGGCCTTAACGTTACCGTTATTTACACTGCCATCAAGTTCATCAACATATTGATCGGAATAAAGCCGGGGTATAGGTGGAGCAGAGTGGGGTCTGATTTCTGTGTAAAGATGTAAAGCCGGAGAAAACTAAATAAAAGAATACGGCAGTATGGATTAGCGTTGTTACTATTTTATTACGCTTCCTCATGTTCCTTCAGCCTTGATTCCCTTTTTGATGAAATCTCCTTTGTTTTTGTTTTATTCTTCTTATTCTGATTGCTAATTTAACTCCCAGCTCAGCTTACACGAACAGTTTAGCTAGCAAAACCAGGAACAACAAGGCAGTTGTTTCAAAAATATCACACAACAATCATTCACGATGATGATGCACGAGATACATAATTGCACGAGCCACAGCGAATCCCGCGAATTCGTCTCTGCAGTGTAAAGATGTTCATATCGAGCAAAAGGGGATGTGAATGTAATATGCTGCGAGGGAAATGTCCCCATGGGGATAAACAAGTTCTCTATGTATACGTATGTACAATATGTATTTTACATGCAGTATTTATTTACGTAGCAAATATACAATCACTTGCACATTTACTCAAATTGAGTTCAGAAACAAGTATAGACATGTTTTCTGGAGAAATATGCTTCCTGTAGTTACTGACCAGCAGTTTTCTACATGAATTTCAATGTGTTCCATGAGGCAATTCGACATATTTGACACTTTGATCTGACACAAAGTTGGCATGAGATTGTAAAATGATAAGATTACAAAACACAGGGCCATGTGACTTGAAAGAATTGAGGAAATATTGGGTAGCATTGCTTTGGAATACATCTTATTTAATTTCGGTGAAGATAGCCTATATTGTTTGTAGCACCGTAACTTGGCGTCATTTTGATATCAATACTTTTAATGGCAGGCCTGGATTTTGGCAGTCTGAATGAATGAGTTATAGACGGTGTATGCCTTGTATGTGCGAGTAACTTGTTTTTTTATGAGATACACGTTTAACGCGTCGACCGCGTTGCTGTTCGGGGTGAAGACCAGTGTAGTCGAAGCGTTAACCGTGCTTATGTCTTAACAAATACAGTTATTTTATGGAGCATCAAGTCTTCTCCTTTCCTACATTGTAACAATAGAAAACCAAGTCTTACCAGCTATAAATACCGCACAAAGGGATACAGTCAACGCCCAAAACATGTTGCTCTGCAAAGCAGCGTGTACTCAGTTTAGTGTGAGATGCACTACTGGTAGGTGCCTAGGTGGAAGGGGTTTCTCTGCTTTTCCATGGCAAGCCCTTAGCAGGAAATGGGAAGGAACTGATGCCCTTGTGACGACGAACTGAACAGTCTTACGTTGTTAATGCCCAGGAAGCAATGAAATAATCACAATAAAGTGCTTACTATCTAGTGACATCAATCAAAGGACGAGTTGTTGAATACCTTTAAATGCATCCTCACAAATCTTTTTTTTAATTTTTTTTTTATTTTTTACAGCAGGTGTTTTTTAGGTGTTGTAGCCTATGTGTGCATCGCATGACTGCTTGTTCCAACTCAGAGGCTTCAATGAGAAGCTGAGCAGAACGTGATCCCCGTTCATTGAGCTGAGTCCAGCACAAATTCGCCAATAAAGGGAACGTAACACACTGTTAAAAAGTTCCCATTAGGGGTTGAATCGTTTAGTGGCAGCTGGCGGGCGCCAGTGGCGGTTTTAGCGGAAGCTGGCGGAGTGGTATCTTTTAGTGGCACCTGGTGGACTCCAGTGGCTGCTGCAACGACAACAACGGTCGCATTTCTGGCAACCGCCATTCAAGTTTCCTTATTGGCCCGCCTGTACGCGACAGCTGTTGTACTTTCAATACAGCAACTTGTTAGCATCTAGACGGTGAAGCTTAGGAAGTAGCAGGAAACAGCCTGTACTGTGCATGCTTGCACGCAAAAGCGCTTGCTGCCCATTGAGTTCAATGTGGACATCCGAGGTGATTTAACATGTTTTTATTTTCAGTTTTATTTCTTAAGACTTTTGTTTGTTATTTTTAACCAATAAAAAATGTATTAAATTTGAACTTTTCTTTGTGGGACAAGGAATTTTCACTCTTGCATGCTTGGAATGGTCCACAGGGAAGCATTTCTAGAGCCTCTATCTCTGTAAATCGTGTATTTAAAATGGCTAGACTTAAGAGGCAACAAATAAAAAATAAATAAAAATAAGCCTGCGCATTCATTTACTGAATCTAGCCACACTGTTGTCTGGTACAGTACTTACATCATTCCTATGTTTGGCAGCATGGGCAGATTTTGGGTTTCTAGAGAGGGGGAAAACATTTCTCCAGTATTTATACTTTCAAATGATCTCTTTTCAACTCTTTACTAATGTCACTGAATTTCAAATACAGTCATAGAAAGGTGTAGCAAGCATAATTAAAATCTGTTTATAAATTATAACAAACTGTTAATGATAAAATAATAAACTGTTTACAAGTTTAACTAAACAGTAATGACGGTTGCTCACATGATCAATAAAAAAAAACCTAAATGGCAACAACTGAAAGCTTACTGATTTTATTACTCGTCGCAAAACAAATGCTTGAAAAACGTTAAATGTATAGAACTCAATGATTCATCTTTTGTGAAGCTGATTCACTGTGTCCCGTGTTTCGTTTTTTTTTTGTTTAGCATGTTATAAAACTATAAAAATATTATTTTAAACAGGGTGATTTACCTTACAGGAGATGGGCAGCGGGGTTTGGGTTTGGTTTGAACATTGCCTGCTAAGCTCTCGTTATTGGCCCTGTGAGTGAACAATGTTTGCGATAAGACTTTCACCTGTGACAGTGCTTTAACAACAGAAACATTGTATACTTACCTGTAGCCCACATTCATCTCAGGTCCGTTGCCATGTTGCTGTCTGTAAGCGCACAGATAAGACCTTTGTTTCAGTATTAAACTGGGCCACCAGAGCACTGATTCAACTTATTTCTGTCACGGTACGGGGGTTAGGACCCAGGCGCAGAGTGGGAAAAAACACGAAACTCAAAAATGTAAATACAACTAAAGACTTTAACAAAACAAACAAAAGGCCACGAGTGGCAATTCCAAAAAAAAAAAAAAAACAGGAAACACGTAAAGGAACTCAAAACAAGCAAAACTAGAAACTCAAATTCAAAAGCATAGCAGACACAGGGAACAGAAACAGTACGGGTAGAACACAGACAGGGCAGAACACAGGCAGGAAGAACACAGGCAGACGGAACACAAGGCAGGCAGAACTCAAGAACACAAGCAGGTAGATACATACAAGTCAGAAACAAACACAAGTCAGGAACAAGCACAAGTCGGAAGCAAACACAAGGAACCAGCACCCGAGTCAAGGAGACAAAGAACTTAAATAGACAGGGGTAACAAGACACAGGTGAACTCAAAGAACAATCAAACCAGAGGGAAGGGAAACGAGAGGCAGGTGGGGACGATGATTAAATAACGAGACAATAATAAAATAATTGAAAGCAATAATACAATTAACCAACAGGGGAACGAGCAGGACACAAAACAGAAGTGCCGCCATCTGGTGGCCCAACAGGGAAAAACAGACAGAAACACAGAACCATAACAATTTCGCTCTATTGCTTTCTGTAAAAGCATACCTATAACTTTAACATGTGGGAACAAAAGTGTGGAACGGTGTTTTAGGGACATTACCTGGTTGAAGCCCAAAATTTTTGAAACACTTGGCAGCATTGCTATTACAGTCTTTTTCTTCAATTTTACAATCTTAATTGCTTCAGTAAATTACCCAGATGTATAAACTGGTAACACGTGAATTTCAGTCTATTCAATTTACGCAATGATATGAATATGGATATGGTGCCAGAACGAGTACTATAAAAAGTGACATAAATAACTGGAAAGGTAAATTATTTTGATGTTTTGCCCCAGCTTACCTTGAAAACCTGCTCCAAATGGACCTCCTGTTAAAATCATGGACAAAATAAGAAAAACTTATTCATAGACTTTTTAATCTTTTGAAAAAACAAGATCCATATTTTTCTCAATGGTTATGGTGGAAATTTTCCATAAGTATTGCCCATGTGATTACCTTTTTTCTGGGCGAGGAGGTCTGTCCAGGAAGTCTTTGGGATTTCTTCTGTGTGTGCCATACAGAGAAATAGAATGTTTTTTATTCAGCTGACAGCAGTAAGTGATTTTCACACTCACATTATTTAGCTATACCTAACATTACAGAATACATTTGCTAGACCATTGTGTAATGAATTCATACAATGCAGCATCCAGGAAACATTAAATCAGCCAGAAACTGACTATAACAATTATTACAATAAATGTATTCTGTTCAGACTACTTGTGTTGATGTGTGCTTGGTATATCTAACTTAACACTTGTCTCGAGAGTTCAAAGACTTTTTACAAATTCAGAATTGTTTTTCTCAGACATAGAATTACTGAGACATTGGATTTCTAAGTTCCAATCTGGTGCACGTGTTAAATGATCAGTACATTATAATAAATATATGATAAGCATATGATCAACAGAAACTTGATAAACAGACCATGAAGAAAATATAGCAGTGTAGCACAGTGGGTAAGGAACTGGGCTTGTAACCGAAAGGTCATAGGTTCGATTCCTGGGTAGGACACTGCCGTTGTACCCTTGAGCAAGGTACTTAACCTGCACCTCCACCATACATTGCTTCAGTATGCATCCAGCTGTATAAATGGATACAATGTAAAAATGCTAAGTAATGCTAAAGTGTCTGGATAAGAGCGTCTGCTAAATGCCTGTAATGTAATGTAATATAAAAAAATCACTGCAGTAATCCAAATTATTTACCTGGAAAACCGCCTCCAGAATGATGCCCTATTTGCAAAAACACAAAAAACAAAACATATTGTACAATTAGTGACATGTACTGCTGTGAAAATGAAGGAAGGATTAACACTGCTGAGTCCACCTGGACGGTGGATGACTGGTATTAGGATGGCAGGTATGCCATCCCGCCAAGTTACGCCTTGGCGGGGGCATGCCCCATACCAATACAGCACCGAGAGTTTGGCACTTTTCAGGGTTCCCCACAGAAATAACCACAACAGCCACAGACACTCAGCCCTTAAAAACATTAAATTCTGTACATTTTGACCCCATTTCAACAGACAGATTTCATAAACAACTTCACATGTCCACACAATAAAGCCCCAAACTAAGGGGATTTTGCGTTTTCTCCTCCTCCTCCTCCTCCTCCTCCTTCTTCTTCTTCTTATTTTTCCTGCCGCCTATCCCACTAACAACATGTCTCCCCATTGGACATTTTACTGACATCAGTCAAATCCTCACCCTCATGACCCAATCAAAAACTCGCATACACAGGCAAAATACCCATACCTTCTTACTCTGAAACATTTCCAGTTTAAACAGCTAATCTGCCTGTGGCCTAGTGGGTAAGGTTACAGTCTGGGGAACATGGGGTCTCGGGTTCAAGCCCAGCTAGGAACACGTTTCTTTAACCTGCTTTTATCCTCACTAATAATTGTCTACTACTTATCAATTATTGCTTTTGCACCATATCTACCCGCCGTTCACCGAACGTATACACTGCATTATGACGTACCGTCTGCACGTTCAGTTATTAACCGGCTACAATATTGCAGAGCCATATGGATTCAACAGGAGCTCTTCTGGCCTGTGTTCTTCTTTAAAACCACGTACAGGTTTGCCAATGATATTTCACGCATTGCATAGCTATGTCATGGTGCTGCACTAACAAAGTCACAGACTGGTAAACCTCCAGTTGAAGGATTGAATCCCGCCTCGCCCTCAGGCAGATAATTCCCTCTTTTACACTAACGTTTTCTTACGCTTTTATATTTGCTTTACCAAAACTCACTCACGGCCACCCATATGCATTTCATGACAGCAAATGTATTCCTTTTATTAAAAAGTTACACCAGTTCACCACTGTGCCATTTCTACTAACTATATTTCTTCACTTGGCTACTGTACGAAACCTTCTTATCAGCAAACGCCACGTTTCTACATTCATGTTACCTCGCCCTGTTCTCTATCTAGCCACATACAAACAATAACTACGTATGTACGTTCTGCAACTCCCCATTAAAACATTACATTTTAAATCATGACTCACTCATAAGTATAGCCGCGTTTCCACCAAAATTACCCTGAACTTTTAGTCCCAGGAACTACTTTACCAGGAACTAAAAGGTTCCTTCAGCCCATGGTTGTCTGCGTTTCCACCACGGTCTAAAGTCCCGCGAAGATTAGGCAAATTAGCCCACTGACGTATGAAAAAGCGACGTTGTTGTCGGTCCATCTGTCATATGATTTCTTCTGTAACCCCATACTACCACCGAAGTAGCCTACATTATTTTCAAATAACCGGGACAGCCCAGAGGGGTTTATTCCACTTATATACAACGGGTTACCAACAATGACTATATATGGTTACTTTTGTATTTATTGATTTTCATATATCCTCTCAAACACATTCATTATGTTTTTATGCGAACATTCGCTTTCATGTCTTGACATCCAAAGCGACAGAATGCATTCACATTTATATGTATAACTGGCAACAACAGCAGAAACACGTTGTAAACAATTTTCTGTTCGATTACTTTCTCGTCGTCAATTCCATATAGGCTAATCGCAAAATGACAAGAATAGAACGAAAACTCGTACTTGCGTGAAAATTTAAATTAGTAGTGGTACAGCCACCGTTTGCTTTCCTTCGAAGTTACTGCTAGCCGAGCAGCGAAGTGTGCCCTCCAGATGCGAACCATGCACCATAAATTAGTCCATAGTCTTCCTGGTCTTTTCGTGGAATTGAAAAATGGCAGTAAAATTGAGTAAAATTATGGCAGTCTGAAAAAGCTAAAGGGACGATTACTAGAATTAACCTGTTATTTTACCCTGACTAAAAGTGCGGAAGGTGGTTTCCAGTTTGCTTGTACTGTATCACCAATGTTAATTACGCAGAACTACCGCATACCTCACATAACTGTATCAAACGATTGAGTCAATTACAACAGGCTAACAAAAATCCGGAAGAAAATATTCAGCAACCGAATTAATCCGTTTGAATGTTTTGGTAGCCTACGTAATATGCTGTCCCAGCACGAATGCTTAGCATTTTATAAAAACGAATACTAAAGCAAGAAAAGAACAGAAGAGCACACGTTATAATTCCAAGACGTTGGCAGGCTATAACCAAAACTAGGCTACTGCGCCGCATAACATACAAGTTTGATTTGAAGTTATTATGAAAATAAATTGGTTTGCGGCTGCATATTTTCAAACATGGCGGGTAATGGCGGAAAATAAATACAAAAAAATGCTGCGAGTACTCGACCAATCAGAAATGTTCAGCGCTGCAAGCTCCACCCAAAAGGTTCCTGTACTTTCGGAAAGTACTACCCCCGAGCAGGAACCTTTTGGGGGGTATAATAAAGCTCCAGGAACTAAATTTAGACCCTAGTTCCTGCAGTGGAAATGCACTGAGTTCCTCAAAAGGTTCCTAGTTCCGGGGTAAAGTTCCTGCGGTGGAAACGCGGCTTATAACTACTAGTACTGAACATGAGAAAAGTACCTCAGTGCAACAGATTTCACACGTTACTTAACCCTCCACTTCAACGGTTAATATTTTATAGCGGCTGTTATATATACCATTCGATAAGGAAACTAAGCTCGCTCATGGTCACTTTATTTACTCCGCACTATAGTCTGTGATCATGTCAACCTTCACCTACATGCCCATTCTGCTAAAAACATATTGTTTCAATTACGCAATTTCATAATTTCATCCTAATTTCTCTCACACTGTTGTTATTTTCTCATATGCAAAGCCTGCTGGGACATATGCGTCTGCTCCTATTCTCCACTATCAAGTTTTCGGGTTCTAGTTTAGCAAAACAGCGAAGAGGATTCCCACCTGCAGATAAGCCTATCAAAATGCCTTATAAACCTTACAAACACAAAGTGCATGTCCACGAAATAACAGACAACGGAGCAGGACAGCAGGATACACAAGTTGCGACCTAGGCAGCTCTAATTCTACGGGCTTGCTGATTCTTATCTCAATCAAGGCTCCGTGAGTACATACACTGGCCATATTACACCTGCGTTTCTGTTGCGTTTACACTTACGCCACCGCACCCTTTGTCACAGCCACTGTTTTACATATATAGCAAACCGAAACTGCTAAACAGTACACGCTCATCAGACTGTACAAATTCACACAAGGATAGCCATAATCCACAACCGTTTCTTACAGGGTCACTTCGCATTTCTCACTCTCATAATAAAACGCTTTGCAAAAAGAAATGATATCTCATAAAAAACATGTTTTCAACGTACAAAAATGCCAAGTTACTCAAAAGTATTGATATCAAAATGACGCCAAGTTACGGTACTACAAGCAATATAGGCTACCTTGCCTCACCGAAATTACATAAGATGTATTTCAAAGCAATGCTACCCAATATTCCCTCAGTTTGTTCAAGTCAGATTAGGCAAATGTGATTTCAGTGCTAGTTTGTACTTGACAGGATTGTTTGTTTGTTTGCTGAACAGGTTACCCTACAGGGTTGGAGTCCTGATTTGGGGTCACTTCTGGCACTACAATCTTTACTTCACTCTAGTGTGTTTCTTTTGCACCTCTGCACCTTGAACTGATGCACTTGTTGTACGTCGCTCTGGATAAGAGCGTCTGCTAAATGCTTGTAATGTAATGTAATGTAATGAACAAGGTGCAACAAGTGCACTTTAATTCATCCATTACATGTTACACACACACACACTCCTTTTTCCTAGTGAGGCTACAATGCTGCTTAGAGGAGCATCAAAGTGTTACTGGGTTTCAGTACCTTTCCTCTGGACGAGGTGGTCTACGTGGACAGTCCCTGGGAAGTTCCCTGTGGGCGTGTGATAGATTACCATGTAAATATTGAAATAAAGCACAGAATCGCACTTGTTCCTACAATACTTTCAATTTTACAGGGTCACAGTGAGCAGCCCGGACTCCTGGGGCATTATTCTTTTTCACTGAGGTTAATTAAAACGCCATTATATTTGAATTGTTTGTTCAGTATCACCTGACATTTTTAATTCAACGCTGTCAGAAATGTGTTTAGGGATCTGTTTCACAGATGGAAGACGCTGACACACAGCGCCACCAAAGCCGACACACAGCTCTTAGGGTTTTGATTTTTCTCTTTTCTGATCACCGAAGTGCTTCTACTGACCATCGATGCAACATCACTCACCTGTGGCCAGTGTTGCCCACATTCCAACTAGTGCTGTTACCTTCATGCCTTCTGTGAACAGACAGACATCGCGTTTGATTTATCACAGTTCAAGGTCTAATGACCTCTCCAATCAGTGAACTCTAGTTAACTGAATAAAATGTAGCACGCATTCACGACCAGATATCATTACTATTTTTACGCAGCATATAAGGTAAGCAAATAAGGGACTTATTGCCACAGAGAAATTTGTTGTGGATGTTGGAATATAGATATGTACACGAGGTATTAGGTTTTGCTGAAATTATATGTACAATCTGCTTACCTGGAAAATCTTTTCCAAAAAGACCTCCTGATTGATAGACAAGAAAAGAAAGAACCAGCCAGTTTTCAAACTTGGAAACCTTTATACAAGCTTCATTCTTCACATGATACAGTTCATTTGGCACAGTGAAATACCACTTTTTCCAGATTTTTTTAAATTTAAGATTATATGGCAAAATATAGTTTCTTGGGGTACTCACTGATTGTCAGGTTGTGGTGGCCTCAGTGAGTGTTGATCAGTACTTTTCCTGTGGGTTTTAGAGTGACACATTTTGGTAAACTAGCTACTGGTAGTAGTAAGCATAGAATAATAAGTATAAGTATAGTTTCTGCTGTAGATTGAAATGTAGAATATATTGCCATGGAAAGCTTTATTTAGTCCTGGGCTGCCCAACCCTGTTCCTGGAGATCTACCATCTTGGAGGTTTTCATTTCAGCCCTGAATTGGCACACCTGATTCTACTAATTAGCAGCTCAGAGAGATCTCTACCTGCTGTATGAGGTGTACTGTGTTAGGCTTTGAGTGAAAACCTACAGGATGGTAGATCTCCAGGAAACAGAGTTGGCCAGCCCTGATTTTGTCTGTTTTTCTGGTTTTATAGTCCTGCTGTGTAACGTAGTTGAGGAAGATATATGGCTTAATAGATAGCACCCTTCTGGATTTGGCCAAATTGATGCTCACCTGGAACACCTTTTCCTGCACGTCAAGACTCCCACACACAGAGCCAGGGCAAGCAGGGCAGCAGCTGTGGCAGGCAGCAGGATGGGGAGGAGGCTCTGCTTTCCTACAGAGAAATACAGAACGGCAGTGCCAGTAACTATCAGGGGTGGAAAATCCAGGTTCAGAAAGTAAAGAAAGTTTTTTCAATTCTGTAAACATCCGATTTAGTGAAGAAATTGAACACATCGTAAATAAACTGTCTGGCCCATGAAATACCATAATCTTAGCTTCTGTTTTTTGTTTTTTCAAGAAAGGCAGACAGCATTTAAAACAAACCCCTTTATTAAAGCCTAGTGCCATTGTTTTGCTTTTTGCTTCTAGTTCAAGATGCAACTTAAAATATACACACTGCTTGTGTCATTAGTGTCCAGACCAGCAGGGGGCGATTCAGGCGCTGGGGGTTCATGCTCTGAAAAGTAAAAGGAGGCAAAATCAGGCTTGATCCACCTTAAAATTGATCATATTTAACTATCCAAGAGCACAAAGATATGAGCGGTGTTAGTCCGAATGTGTTTGTTATTCCATTCAGATCTAGCTGGCGATTTTCAAGACAAATTATATTATACTGGTGCCATACTGCTCTACCTCAGGAGATAGTAGGGTTGTATACTATGAGGTGATAAAGTCCACTGTGCATTTTAAATATATACTTTCCATCTTTTAAAATCAAAATCAAGCTCTTTCTTGCCAGTTTCTCCAAACATACACCTCTAAGGAAACATAATATAAAGCATTTTGTTATGTAATTGCGTGCCTTATGTTGTTTTATTTAATAATTTTATGCCATATACGTACTTCTCACGTGTAAATCGATTGAGGTCATTGGCCTTTTCCCATCAGGAAACTCAGCTGTGCAGGTCAGAGTTTTACCGTGGTCGTCCATAGATGCAATGAACATTATACTGGATACAGTTTTCCACTTAGTGGCAGCCATATTTGTAGTTTTGCTGGAGGCTGGCATGTCCTTGTAGCTCCACACAATAGCCGGCTGTTGTTTAGAGCAGGTGTAAAAGACAGAACATGTGACGTTCTTCACCACACCTTCAAGGAACTCCACTGGGCCGGGATCAGTAATGATCTCCCCAACTGAACCTAAAGCAGAGATGCAGTTTAGCTACAATCCATATTTGTTAACACGTTAGTAAAATATAGTCGTCAGTTTATGTTTGTATACCGTTGTTGTTTTTCATTTACGATTGTTTCCTTTCCTTGTGAAGGCTGGACTTCAGTGTGCAATTATAGCTACAAAAGTGGACTGCAAAAATTAAACCAAGGATCAATCTTTCCCAAACACAATACCACTGGTAATTTCAAATTAAGCCTGGGTGTCTTTTTTTTTTTGCAAACTGTGTGGCCCGTTCAGCTATCATCAAACCTGTCTACTGAGTTTGAAACAGGGTGACATTTGCATTTGCTGTAATTAAAATTTGTGATATAATTAATTTACATTTTAATTGCTGAAATGCAGGCACCCATAAGAAGAATTCCCCTACAGATTATGTCCTAACTCAACATGCAGTTGATGAACTGGGCTGATTAACCAGCGATGCCTGCAGCGCACCATCGATGTCAGTTTGACACTACCCTGCTGTAGCGCCTTACATTCGGCCTGGATGGTGATGTCCGCCTGGGCCTCCTGGCCTTCTGGATGCTGGACACGACAAGACACAGTCTGTTGATCTTCAACGAGGACCCACGTCTGCACCAACGTGATTTTCCACTTGACGTCTTGCGCTTGAGTTTCACGAGGCCGGCTCGTCTCGGGCAAACCAATCAGGCTCAGTTTAGGGGGCGTGGCCGGACACATGTGGTACGCACTGCACTGCACGCTGATTTGCTCTCCCACCTTGGGTATGCCAATAATCTGCATTTCTGGTTTATCCACTCTGTCTGCAGAAAATGCAGAAGAATGAAATCGGTGAAAAAGTTCTTATTTTTTTTAAATGGCCACCATCAGTGGAGGCAACGTATTTAACTGCAAATGGAAACTAAGCAAGTCACGTCCATCATTTCCAAGCAAACTGGTACATTTTCAGTCAAATGAAAACGGTAACCATATTACAGTAGAGAAATAATAGAGTTCAATTCTCTCACCTCGTACACGGATTTTCACCGCTTTGTCATAAAATCTAAAATAGCGATATGTGACATAGCCTAGGGTTTTCGTCATACTTGTTCCTGGTTATGGTTATACACTTTGTTGTACGTCGCTCTGGATAAGAGCGTCTGCCAAATGCCTGTAATGTAATGTAGTCTCCAGGCCGGCACGCTCGTCCCCTCCTAGTCCGTGGATGTCTGACCCCCTCTGTGGCTGCAGATTTTTAAACATGGCGGTTGAAATAAAACACTGCAAGTAGTCGACCAATCAATAATTTTCAGCGCTTGCGCCCCACCCCAAAGGTTCCGGTACTTTTGGAAAGTACTACCCCCCGAGCAGGAACTTTTTTGGGGGTAAAATAAAGCCCCCGGAACTAAATTTAGACCCTAGTTCCTGCGGTCGAAACGCACTGAGTTCCTCAAAATGTTCCTAGTTCCGGGGTAAAGTTCCTGCGGTGGAAACGCGGCTAAAGACAGCCTACCTGATTTTTGACTCAGCACGGTTATGCGAGCCCGTTTTTATGTCTTTATAGTTTGTTCTGGTACAACATGTTGTACATTGTGAGCTTCACCGACCATAAAACATTGTGAGTCTACGTTATCTGAAAGCAGGGTGCCATGGTCCCCTGGTTCCTGCACCTATGACTCAGCCAAATTAAAATTTTGTTGAAAATTTTTCCCTAATTTATCACACAAAATAGGAAATGAAGGTTTCCTCTCACCAGTCACGTAAATCTCCACGGTCTTGTCCTGATAGTTCTGTCTGTGGTAGGAGGAGATGGGCTTGGGGTCCACCCAGGTGTAAAGCCTCTGTCTATGATGGTTCATCTCGACGGGGTTAATTTTCAGGCTGCAGCTCCGGTCACTCGGAGATCCGTACAGAGAGGTTTTCCCTCTGAAGTCACTGATGACATCACCAGGGCGCGCTGGGCTGTACACCACCGGGTACTCCCCGGGCGTGTACTTGTACCACATGACACTAATGTCAGAGGGCAGGGTGGAGGAGTACTCAAAATGGCAGGGGATGACCAGGCACGAGCCCTGCAGGCCTGTCACCTGGCTGGGCATAGAGAAGCGCCACCCCAGGGAAAACATGGCCCCTGAAAAACACCCGCAGGAAGATGAGATTTCATCTGCACACGAGCGCAGTTACTGCAGACGCTATGGAGTAACCAGATGGTGAGCTCTGTGTTCTTAAAATTAAAATTCCTCAGTTGTCTACATCAGTGCAACATAGCATTGAGAAACCCCCCATTGCCAACCAGAATGCATTAGTGCTGCGGCACGCACAGATTTCCTGGAATCGCAGGGTCATGACAACGAAAAGGATAGTCTTCTGATTGGTTCACACATCAGAGGTTTTTAGTACATCGTAAGATTCATGAACTCTATCTCTCGTTTAAGTTGAATTACAGTATGTTTGCTGTTATTAGCAAAATCACAAAGTATTGCAAGCAGCTACAAGCTTTTAGCTGTGACAGTTGCTTATCACATAAAGCTTTATCAGTAAACACATAAAACTGCCTTTCCAAAGATATCTTTGTCCTTATACCTTGTCTGGCATGCCATGCAAAACTGTAAACCATATTTCATTCTTAATGAAAAAGGGACCTCTCTCATTTTGGGAAAACTCACTTTTCACCTTCAGAGTGATGTAGCCCTCTTGGATTTGCCCATTGGTGAACCTTGCGGTGCATTTCAGGGCTTGGTTGTGGTCGCTGGCCCCTGCCTTGAATGTCAAAGTGGACCGGCTTTCCCAGCTCCCACTGCCTCGTTTCTGAAACTCGCTGGAGACCTTCATGCCTCCATAATTCCAAGACAGATCTGGACGCTGCTCTTGGCAGGCGTAGGACACGGAACAGACCACGTCCTTCTCCACGCCTTCCAGGAACTCCTCCGAACTGGGATTTATAGTGACCTTTGTCACTGAACCTGAGGCAGAAGGTTAGTACACATTGGTCCCTTGCTTAGCATCTGCATGTGACCTTGCAACGGTCGTTTATTCTCAGGCATCGCCTTAGCATGACATTTTCTGACGGTAGTTACATCAAACACAACGGTGGTGTTTATTTTCACGATTTCCAGTCATTTCACTCCCATGTGTGAAGGCCCAGTCCTAGTCACCTGACACGATCAGTGTAGTGACGTCTGATTTCCCTCACTCAAGGGAGAGTGCAAACAAGTTCTCACGCTCCTCAACACGCGAGGCTTCCTGCTTCCTGCTTCCTGTTCCATCACGGTTCACAAGCTGAGCTCGCATAGACATGAATCTTAAGGCTGCACTCTCCATCTAGAGCTTTAAATGCTAACTGTATAAAACTGACCAGTATTGTAGCTGATGGAAATAATTTTGAAATTTAGCCATGGCCGTGTAATTGCAAATATATCCCAAATAAATGCGCGATTGTCCTACGGTAGCGGTAACTCAAGGCTGGAGAATTAGGGCGTGTCCAACTCTACAATTGTGCAGTTGTAGGAGTGAAAATTAAAATCAGAAAATAAGCTTATAGCCAAAAGCAATTTTCAGGATCTTTTTTAGTGGGTGAAACACTAGAACTAATTTACCTCTATCTATATGTAATTACTCACATTGTCCCTGAAGGCTGACGGTTTTGGATGCGCTCCGGCCGGAGGGATGTCTGACTTCACAAGTGATGGTTTGGTGGGCGTTGTCTAATATCCAGGTCATCTCCATGGTGATTTCCCACTTGCCTTCATGCACTTCTTTGTGATTGACTTTGGGTGTCCCAGTATGTCCCGCTACGGTCAGGCGCAATGTTGGGGGACGCGGTCGGCACGTGTGGTAGGCGCTGCACTGGACGGTCATTTGTTCTCCCACCGTACGTGAGCCGGAAAAATATAATTTTGGTTCGTCTGCGTTGTCTTAAAAAAAAAAACATGAAATACAAACATATAATTGCGCTTAGCACTTCCAAGGAAGTCACATCCATCATTTCCAAGCAAACTGGTACATTTTCTGTCAAATTAAAACCTTCACCATAGCACAGTAGAGAAATAATAAAGAGTTCAATTCTCTCACCTCGTACGTGGATTTTCACCGCTTTGTCATAAAATCTAAAATAGCGATATGTGACGTAGTCTGGGTCCACCCAGGGGTAAACCATCTCCTCATGGTGAGGCCAGTCCAGGGAGTCGATCTTCAGGCTGCAGTCTCCCTTGTCAGGTGATCCGTATAAAGAGGTTTTTCCCCTGAACTTTTCGATGACTTCATTTGGGTTTTTTGGATCGCACACCAGAGGGTATCCTTTGTTGACATATTGGTACCAGACCACTCTGCCCTTGTCGTTGGGTGGGTAATCGCTATAAGAAAATCTGCAGGGGATGACCAGGCAGGATCCTACCATGCCCTCCATCTCTCTGGGCACGGTGACACTCCATGCCCAGGAAACGCCGAATATGGCACCTTAGAAAACAGAAATTTGATTGGTTTGATTAGGAGTGAAACAAAAGCCTTTTTTTTTTTTCTTGATGTCCTATTGTCCTATTTATTGTGGTAGACCATAGCTAATGTGTTCTGTCTTGGATATATATATATATACACACACACACACACACACACAGTACAGTCCAAAGTACTGGGTCACTTGTAGTTAAAAAATAAAAATAATAAAAATTCAGTTAATATAATACATAATATATGTATTTGTTAAAGTTACAATCTCGAAGATTTCAGTTTCGTTCTCTTTGGTGGTACCAAATTAAAAAATTTAAAAAAAATTTAAAAAAAGAAATTTAGCGATTTATATGTTGTTATTTGACTATACTGTAGCATTTATGACATTATGGATGAAGAATAAACTGTCAGACTTAAAATATATTTTCTGAAAGATCGCCACAACAGGTTTGATCTCCCTACCAAACAACAAACTTTAGTCAATTTAGTTGTTTCCCAAATGTGTTTTGTGCGCTATCGGGGTATCCAAAAGAAAACTATCGATGTTAATTTATAAAAAGACAAAAAAACATACCTAATTCAGTCAGATCACCTCGTTCTACTTCGGTTTGAACCAGAGACTGTAAAAAATAGTCAAGCTTTCTAACGATGTATAACATGTCTAATTTTGCTTTTGGAATAGCGTTTTTTAGGTCAGCGTAACCGAAATTTTTCTTATCATCGCATTCACTTATGCATTCACTCACGAAACGAGGTCAACTATTATTCGTAATTTCTTGGGAAATACTATTATTATTGAGGACTTCTGGGCATAGCTAAGCCGCATGTTTGCCGATAGACCTAGCTGACATCGTTTTCTGGAGCAAAACAGAAGCGGATTGAACTGTATTGTTGATTTACAGTCTCTGTCTCCATCTACTGAACACAGATAAGATTTCATCATTGCTATGTAAGTAGGCTATTATTGTTCAAAATACTTCGGTTATATACGTTATTTTTGAAATTGAGTGCGTTTAAATACATTACTGGTATTAATGTGAATATTTCACACTGTAATGTTAGCGTTAGTTAGTAGTGTAATAGTTTTTGTGAAGCATGCAACAGTCATGACGTGAGCGCTGGAACATTGCATAGCATACATAAAGTTTGTTTACGCTAAACCGGAAGTTCTGCACATATTCCGCGCAAGGCATCATGGGACTTTGGAATATTGTGGATACGTGCATCATAAGGTACAATAATAGTGCGACAAAGCATTATGTTTTCCACATATAAAGTTTCTGTTTGAATTTGAGCAGGCTCCTCTTTGTTGTGATGATGAGTCTGTTTTAATGGATAAATCCCCTGTAGCCTCATTGATATTTTTTCTGTCAACGGAGGCTTCACCCCAACAAACTGATGAGGTATATAGATTTAATAGAGTACAACAGAAAGCGAAAATCCTCCTCTTCTGACGAACCTCCTGTGTATTGTTTTATTTAAAGGGATATGATTTAGGCCATATTTGAATTTGCACATGGCTATTTTATATTTTGTTTATTTCTATTGTACAAGCATTTACAATTTTATATTTTGGACATTTGGATTTTTACGTTCATCTTGCTCTGCTTATTTCAACATTAAATCAGATTATATGAAGTAACTCAGTACTTGAGTAGTCTTTTCACAAGATACTTTCTTACTCTTACTGAAGTAATTATTTGGATGACTACTTTTACTTCTACTGGAGTCATTATTATTTTAAAGTAACAATACTTTTACTTGAGTACAGTTTTTGGCTACTCTACCCACCTCTGCTTCTATAACAACCATTTTTTATTCAGTAAATAATAAGTGTAATAGTTGGCGTGGCCCAGGTGCCAACTGACTGACGTCACACAGGCGACACTGGTTGGATCTATGGGAAGTGAGGTCCAAAAACACACCTGCAATTACCGCTTCTCGCCATTGGTACCGCCAAAGAGAACGAAACGGAAATCTTCGAGATTGTAACTTTAAGAGAACATGTATTGCTAATATGCCACCGAGATGAAAAATATCAAAATACGTACATTTTAATTAAATAACATTTGGACACGTGCAATTGCATCATTCATTTATTTACAATAATTGCACGATTAAAGACCATTTATTTATATCCATGTTTTAATTTGAATTCTATAAATTGAATGATTCTTCCGTTTTAAGTCAGTCGCATAAGCTTCACAATGAAGACAGATTAATTAAATGCCCAATAATATATTAAAACGATTATGATTAAGGTGAAGATCATGGAGTATTGCGGCGATCTTTGATAATGAAGATTAAAACTGGGCATAAAAAACGGCAGTAGCCCAATTGCATTTATCGTGCGGTTTGCCGTCATAATTCCGGTTCTGCAAAGTAAACGAGACTGCAACAGGAAGTGGTTTGTCCAAGCAGTTTATATGCCATTCAAGCTAATTTAGGAAATGAAACTAGTTTGTGAGGTCTGTGGAGAAATTTACAGTATGTGCATTGCAAAATGGTTGCATGAGGGTTCATAATATTGGTCCATCTGAAATACTATATCACATAACAAGGCCAATCATTACACATAGACCTCCAATCTACATTTGTGCTCTCATGTGAATGGAAACCATGAGGGGACTCAGACATTAGCATTCCCCATCCAATCAGAGATTAACCTGACCAGTGGTGAATTGCCATAGTGTCTAGAACGCAGACACATTGGCTGAAGGACCTTTAGTTCCGTAAGGTTTGGGACTGAAAGTCGGAATTTGTGAAACGCGGCTTTAGTGTCTTTGTCTCCAGTGATGAGTTTACCTCAACTTTCTCATTTTTTTCACTTTCTGACTCAGTTTTTGTGAAATGTGTCTATGTAAAAAGCACTTTAGATATAAAACACACAATATATAAAGTTAAGCTAAGTTCTTAGAACTTCTGCACTCACTTCATGATAATTATCCCACAGGTGAACCTGTTACCTGAATTGGGAACTTCACTGCATGTATAAACAGGCAAAGTTAATTACAAGGGAACATTACAGGTATCCATCTATCATAGTCATTCCAAGTTCAGTTGTAGAACAGGAGTTTGGGCACCCACCACCAGCAGTAGCGTTACAAGACTGACTAGAGGTGGACTCAAACTGGAGTGGAATCGGCAGCGTCTTCACGAATTCTGGCTTACGCTAATGTTAAACCTTTCCCTTGTGGTTCACGGCTGAAGCTGAATAAAGAGGTCATAGATTGAATAAGTGATTATATTTATTAATGCTTTTTGAGACAACATACGAACATTGCACACAGGAAAAGAACGTTGCTGCCAGTTCGGGCATCTGCCAACTGAACTCCAAAATTCGAATTGCGCCGTGTGCGATGCGTGAAACTGTCAAAAGCCTCAACAGCGGGGGCAGGAAAATGACACGGTGACCGTGACAACAGCAAACACCAGCTTCAGCGTGAGGAGGGCATAGAACGGAAGAGGAAGAAGACCGTCTTCAGCAGCATCGCTGTCTGGCTCTACAACGAAAAGACGAGAGAAATCTCACCGGAGAGAGAGAGATACATTTTAAATGTACTTTTCAGGGGTTTCGTCATTTCAAGAGACATTTCAACAGATTTAATTTCTGGCAGAGCTGTAAAATAATATGGATGAACGATTCAAAAGGATATGACGACATTATTTGTTATGCAAAGGCGAATTGTGGAAAAATGAATCACTTTGCTAGAGGAATTGATTGTATAGGAATAGATCCCCCATAGCAGAGGTCTGTCTCAACTGAATTCGCAGCAGTAAATTAAACGCTTAAATGATATATAGATGTGCATGTTTCATATCACAGTTATATACAAAATGTGCATCTCTTACTCTTTAAAGCAATGTGAGGGAATTACAAAGTTGTTTTGATTGCATTAATTAATCTCAAGATGCCTTACAAGGATACCATAACACAGGAGGGTGAACTCCAACTGGAATGGAACTTCCATTGGACTGCTTTGTAAAGTAGCAGTGCAATCCGATGGAAAACTGCAGTGAAAAATGACAAATAAAAGAAGCAAGTAAATCAGCGTTCAGCTCTACCTGGCGGAGCTGTGGCACTGGCGGTTGGGATTTTCCTAGCGATGCACACTTGATCACAGACGTGAATCTTTGTTCCGTTACCATGGTGCTGCTTGCTTTGCCCATTCACCTTACACATCAGAGTGCAGAAGTAGGTATCGGTGTCATTTTTTGTCAGCTCTTTAATGGTGATGGTGGTGTTTGTTGTGCTGGCGTCCTTTTTCTTAACGACTCTTCCTTTCAGCTGACTTAATATAATACATAATATATGTATTTATTAAATAACAAACCAATGGTTTGCGGAAATGGAAGAGTGGGAGGGAGGTGGATGGGTAGGTTTGACTGAAATCGTATCTAACTTAAAGTTACAATCTCGAAGATTTCAGTTTCGTTCTCTTTAGCGGTACCAATAGCGAGAAGCGGTAATTGCAGGTGTGTTTTTGGACCTCACTTCCTAGAGATCCAGCCACCCTACAAACACACTACGTAATGACAACGTTACACTTTGGTCGTAATTTGGTAAGTCGCAACATTACCAACAGGTGACGTTGTGACAACATTGCTCTATGGTCGCAAAATAACCAGTCCTCATGGAGACTGTTCAGCAACGTTGCTGTAACGTTATAGAATTACGTAAATACGATGTAATTTAATAACGTAACAATTACGTTATATCACAGTCCTCATCCTTACTTAATTTGAAACGTTACTGGTACGTTGTCAGAACGTTTGTAAATGACGTTTTGGCTTACAGTAGCCTAAAATATCTATCTCTCTATCTGTTTGCGCGTTTACGCTTGGACCGTTAACACGTTATATCCAATGCAGGGTTTATTATTATTATTATTATTATTATTATTATTATTATTATTTATTTATTTATTTTTTAAATATAGGATATGATGGATAAGCAGGTATAGGGTTCTAGGGTGGTTGACATGGATAGGGATTTTATAGTAGGACTCGGTGTAAAGCATGGAGGATAAAATATACCTTAGAATGAAGGGATTTTTGAGTGTAAATCTATTGTCTGATACACACTCCGGAGCAGAAGGTGGCGGTAATTCACCAATAAGCTGGTACACCGCTGTAAAACAAGAAGAAGACGGTATATCCAATCACATGCGCATGTGTCTGTGACGTGCACTTGGAAGAAGGTCGTTGTGATTTCAAATTCTCCGTGGGAAAATCTGGGTTTGACGGCGTTCAAGAGCAGGTGAGCGTTTCATTATGCCTTTATATTTTTAACTGAATGTATTAATGCAACAATACTGGATGCCAACCGCCGTAAAAGCTAACAAGAAGAACTGAATGCATTGGAGACCTTTTCAGTTAGTAGTATTTGCAATGTAATGATGGAGTCCTACTTGCAACATGCATGTTTGCAGTTCTAGCTGAATGTTGCTTGTAATGAAGCTCTTGGTGGTTAGGAGTTTGTCAACAATATGGGGTGTCTGGTCAGGACACGGAGGCAGGAAATTCTTTTGGGGGTTTATTATAAATGGAATGCAAATACACAGGCACAGGCAATCTCTGTTCTCCTCTTAGGTTTAAACCAGGTGGGTGTGCATGTGTGTATGTGTGGTTCTAAATAAGGAAAAAGAAATACAGTTAGCCTACTTCTACACTTATTATCAGCTGTACATTAACAGGAAATAAACGGTGCTAATCACGTAGCTTACTAAACACAACGGAATATTCTACCATATGTAGATGCACTGTCGCGAGGAATAACACTCTAATGTACCTAGCATAAATCGCCAATATGTGGTAAATACTAAGGAATACTGCTACTAAAACTTAAACATTCTGCTATACAAATTACTATCAGACAATGGATTCACTAATAATCTAAACTAAATATCCTTGACGATAGAGAAAGATGTACTTACTGCCGTTTATTGACGCACACAAAGGAAACTTAACTCGCTAGAAATGACCGTTGAACTGACTAACTTTGCACAAAATTTAACCGCGGCAAGCGCGAGCCGTAAACAAAAGGGCGTTGCCTAGCAACAGGTTAGGTCGTCACTGTCCATACTCTGAGCCTTTTGCACATTGCTAATGCTTTAAGTTAGTAGGTGAAATGGCGCCTGTTCAGACCTGGCGTCTGTTTGGGACTAATTTGAGTTAAGCCGCGTTTCCACCGAAATTACCCGGAACTTTCAGTCCCAGGAACTACTTTACCAGGAACTAAAAGGTTCCTTCAGCCAATGGTTGTCTGCGTTTCCACCGGGGTCTAAAGTACCGCGAAGATTAGGTAAATTAGCCCACTGACGTTGTCGTCGGTCCATCTGTCATATGAGTTCTTCTGTAACCCCATACTACCACCGAAGTAGCCTACATTATTTTCTAATAACCGGGACAGCCCGGAGGGGTTTATTCCACTTATATACAACGGGTTACCAACAATGACTATATATGGTTACTTTTGTATTTATTGATTTTCATATATCCTCTCAAACACATTCATTAACAGCAGAAAACATGCACACGTTGTAAACAATTAGCTGTTTTATTACTTTCTTGTCGTCAATTCCATATAGGCTAATCGCAAAATGACAAGAATAGAACGAAAACTCGGACTTGCGTGAAAATGTAAATTAGTAGTGGTACAGCCACCGTTTGCTTTCCTTCGAAGTTACTGCTAGCCGAGCAGCGACGTGTGCCCTCCAGATGCGAACCATGCACCATAAATGAGTCCATAGTCTTCCTGGTCTTTTCGTGGAATTGAAAAATGGCAGTAAAATTACGACAGTCTGAAAAAGCTAAAGGGAAGATTACTAGAATTAACCTGTTATTTTACCCGGATAAAAAGTGCGGAAGGTGATTTCCAGTTTGCTTGTACTGTATCACCAATGTTAATTATGCAGAACTACCGCATACCTCACATAACTGTATCAAACGTTTTGAGTCAATTACAACGGGCTAACAAAGAAAATCCGGAAGAAAATATTCAGCAACCGAATTAATCCGTTTGAATGTTTTGGTAGCCTACGTAATATGCTGTCCCAGCACGAATGCTTAGCATTTTATAAAACGAATACTAAAGCAAGAAAAGAACAGAAGAGCACACGTTATAATTCCAAGACGTTGACAGGTTATAACCAAAAGTAGGCTACTGCGCCGCATAACATACAAGTTTGATTTGAAGTTATTATGAAAATAAATTGGTTTGCGCTGCATATTTTCAAACATGGCGGGTAATGGCGGAAATAAATACAACACAAACGCTACGAGTACTCGACCAATCAGAAATGTTCAGCGCTGCAAGCTCCACCCAAAAGGTTCCTGTACTTTCGGAAAGTACTACCCCCGAGCAGGAACGTTTTTGTAAAACAAAGCCCCCAGAACTAAATTTAGACCCTAGTTCCTGCGGTGGAAACGCACTGAGTTCCTCAAAAGGTTCCTAGTTCCGGGGTATAGTTCCTGCGGTGGAAACGCGGCTTTAGTGTTCTGTTAGATACCATAAGCCGCGTTTCCACCGCAGGAACTATACCCCGGAACTAGGAACCTTTTGAGGAACTCAGTGCGTTTCCACCGCAGGAACTAGGGTCTAAATTTAGTTCTGGGGGCTTTGTTTTACCCCCCAAAACGTTCCTGCTCGGGGGGTAGTACTTTCCGAAAGTACAGGAACCTTTTGGGTGGAGCTTGCAGCGCTGAACATTTCTGATTGGTCGAGTACTCGTAGCATTTGTGTTGTATTTACTTTCCGCCATTACCCGCCATGTTTGAAAATATGCAGCGGCAAACCAATTTATTTTCATAATAACTTCAAATCAAACTTGTATGTTATGCGGCGCAGTAGCCTACTTTTGGTTATAACCTGTCAACGTCTTGGAATTATAACGTGTGCTCTTCTGTTCTTTTCTTGCTTTAGTATTCGTTTTAGTATTGCTAAGCATTCGTGCTGGGACAGCATATTACGTAGGCTACCAAAACATTCAAACGGATTAATTCGGTTGCTGAATATTTTCTTCCGGATTTTCTTTGTTAGCCCGTTGTAATTGACTCAAAACGTTTGATACAGTTATGTGAGGTATGCGGTAGTTCTGCATAATTAACATTGGTGATACAGTACAAGCAAACTGGAAATCACCTTACGCACTTTTTATCCGGGTAAAATAACAGGTTAATTCTAGTAATCTTCGCTTTAGCTTTTTCAGACTGCCGTAATTTTACTCAATTTTACTGCCATTTTTCAATTCCACGAAAAGACCAGGAAGACTATGGACTCATTTACGGTGCATGGTTCGCATCTGGAGGGCACACTTCGCTGCTCGGCTAGCAGTAACTTCGAAGGAAAGCAAACGGTGGCTGTACCACTACTAATTTACATTTTCACGCAAGTCCGAGTTTTCGTTCTATTCTTGTCATTTTGCGATTAGCCTATATGGAATTGACAACGAGAAAGTAATAAAACAGCAAATTGTTTACAACGTGTGCATGTTTTCTGCTGTTAATGAATGTGTTTGAGAGGATATATGAAAATCAATAAATACAAAAGTAACCATATATAGTCATTGTTGGTAACCCGTTGTATATAAGTGGAATAAACCCCTCCGGCCTGTCCCGGTTATTAGAAAATAATGTAGGCTACTTCGGTGGTAGTATGGGGTTACAGAAGAAATCATATGACAGATGGACCGACGACAACGTCAGTGGGCTAATTTGCCTAATCTTCGCGGTACTTTAGACCCCGGTGGAAACGCAGACAACCATTGGCTGAAGGAACCTTTTAGTTCCTGGTAAAGTAGTTCCTGGGACTGAAAGTTCCGGGTAATTTTGGTGGAAACGCGGCTTTTGAGTATTTAACGCTAATAGCCCAGTGAAAATGTAATGTAAGACCAGCTAGCATTACCTAGCTGATCTCGGCGATGGCCTGTTTAGTTAGCTAACAATTGAGCTAATTCGACATGTATAAACGGCTGTCCGTAAAGCACCTTTGTTCATGTCCTTTTAGCTAGCGCCTCTTTTGAAAGCTAACGTATGTGGCGCTCTTTTGAAAGCTGTAATTCACCTTGTCCACGTCCTAATGAGATATCAACATGTTGGTTAAAATATGCATCATAAAATGCATCATGATATAAAATAGTGGTGTGGTGTTCATTTGGTTTTTGGTATTTGACAAACTGGAGCTAGCAAGCCTTTTCAAGCTAGCATTTTTGGCGCCTCTTTTGAAAGCTATTTTTGCGCTCTTTTGAGAGCATTTAGCTAAACATTATTTCCATTAGAAATACAAAAACTCAACTTTTTTTCGTCAAAATCCTCTAGCATTATTACTCTATACCTGGTGTAATCGTGGCCTTAAAAAATTTAAATAAATAAATAAATTTTTCTTTGGCTTCGCGCCAGTGCATTGTGTAATCAATATTAATCAAGAGTATTTCTCTGTATTTTCACCAAATACTGACTTAAATTGATTTTCTTTTGCAGAGTTCTCTACATTTGGCCCAACAGCTCAAATGGAAACTAGAGCACAACATCAGAATGAAGGTAGTTATGGATATTTTATGGAAACAGCTTTTTGCTCATTGACTGTTTGTCATTGTCAAAACACAATTACGATTTTAGCCTGCTGCGTGTGTTACTCAATGTATTTTTCTTACTTGGTCCAATTTCATATCCTTTCAGCTCCCACACATGGCCTTATGACTGTTGCCCCAGTGAAGAACCCGAGGTCCAGCCTTCCCCACTCAAGACATGCCTGAGACAAGAGTGACTGTAATCCAAATTGATCCAAGGTGATCCTAACTAAATGTAGTTCACCGCTTGAAAAAGACAAAAATACTCAACACTATTAATGTTGAAATCATTGGTCTATGGTTATTACTGTCCTGAAACTACCCTTTTTATGTTTTTGTATCTAGTTTTGTACGTTTGTCTCATCTTCTGTACCATAATTATGCTTGCACATATTGCCTACCTAGAAATGTAACTTGAACCTGATCTCAGTGGTATTCTATACAATGACAATAAAGGCTTTCTATTTTATTTGGGCTTGATATGTGTACATTTTTTATTGCTGCACTTAAAGTATCTTAAATTTTGAAGATATGAATTACCGAAGCAATGGCATTTCATTGGTAGGATAGAATGGAGATCAAAATTACAACACCATGATATACCTTTTTTTAACACACAAAATCAGAATGTATGGTCAGGGTTTAGTAAGTAAGTGACCAATCCGCAACGTTGTGGAAAGGTAAATAACGTAATAAAGAAGTTTAAACAACGTGTCAGCGACGTAAATCTATAACGTTACGACGGATGACAGCCTGGCGACGTAATCACAACGTCGGGGTATGGTTATTCTATTACATTGTCAAACGTAAAGCTGTAAGGACGTAACTGTTACGTATCCACAACGTTGTTTTGCGACGTCGCAGCGACGGGGCGCCGGTCTTACGTTTTTACGGTAATACTACGTAAATTGAGACGTAACGCGGACGTTATGAGACCAATGGAGGACGTTAATAGTACGTCGCCACAACCACATTTTGTTAGTAGGGCAGATCCAACCAGTGTCGCCTCTGTGACGTCAGTCAGTTGGCACCTGGGCCACGCAAACTATTACACTTATTATTTACTGAATAAAAAATGGTTGTTATACAAGTAAGGTTATGTACATACTCATTCATTGTCTAACATTAGGCTAACTTAAGCTTTACAATGCCGAGCCGGGTTAAAATGCTATAGCCGACCTGGGGTAGAATTAGTGATGATCAATTTCCACAAACGTTCTTTATCCACCTTTTGCTCGGTATGAATAGCTTTACACTGCAGAGAAGAATTTGCGGGATTCGCTGTGGCTCGTGCAATTGTGCATTATCAACGTGAATGATTGTTGTGTGATATTTTTGAAACAACTGCCTTGTTTCTGGTTTTGCTAGCTAAACTGTTCGAGAATAAAGCTGAGCTGGGTGTTAAATTAGCAATCAGAATAAGAAGAATAAAACAAAAACAAAGGAGATTTCATCAACAAAGGGCATCAAGGCTGAAGGAACATATGAGGAAGCGTAATAAAATAATAACAACACTAATCCATACTGCCGTATTCTTTTATTTTGTTTTCTCCGGCTTGACATCTTTACACAGAAATCAGACTGTTCAGACTCTGCTCCACCTATACCCCGGCTTATATATTGATGAACTTGATGGCAATGTAAATAACGGTAACGTTAAGGCCATTTAAGATCAATGATTCGCAATGAGACGAAACGGTTTTAGAATGTTGCAGAGAAAATTGCAGCGGTGTGAACTGTTTAGTTGCAGAGCGTCTGAAGCCATTGCCTGGGGTCTCAAAAGACCCACCTTGTCAAATCGCCAAGTGCAGTTTTAGAACGTTTACAATCAGACGTCTTGGAACGCCTTTATTGACATGGTCTGGTAGCTAGCATTAGCTGTGCAAATAGCTATGTAATTTAGTAATGTTACATTGTCATCAAATGTAATACGAAATCTACATCAACAAATAATATGACCTCTCATGTTACACAAAAACTTATCAGGGTTCCATAACCCCCACACCTTTAACGCTAGCAGACAGCGGAAAAAACAGTACGCCGCTCACACATAAGTGAGTTGAAGAGCAGGCCTCTTGCGTTAGCTCCGCCTACCCTCTCTGGCGGACCAACCACTGATGGGTGATGGACAACGCGTCACGATCTATGCGCCGCTTGTGATTTGTTCCCGGGAATGTCGCCACAGACACCCAGTTCTTTAATCATAAATTATAATAATAATAATAATATAAATTAATATGATAATAGGCTCCATCACCATTGTGTTACTTAATTCAGCGATAGATAGTGACTTAACAGACATTTATTTTAATGAAAATCTTTACTTTGTTTTTTTTTTGTTTTTTAACCACAGGTAACCCAACACCTATAGACATATGGCAAAGAAGATGGAGGTTTAGATGTGCAAAGCCAACTAAACATATTGTGGCAAGAAGGTTATCCCCACCAAAAAAAATGCAAGTGACCAGTTAACAACAATATGTAAGAACATGTCACGCAGCACAAAGCCCCACATTTACTGCAACACTGTGAAATGTTGTATAAATGATTTGTGCTAGTGATATCTTTTTGACAAATGGATGCTCTTTAAATATGTTTATCTTGATTTTGAACCATTGTGTCTGCTTTCTAAATTGAATAAACACAAATATAAATAAAAGAAATAACATGTAATCAATAAATAACCAATAAAACAATAACCTGATTAAAAATATCTGTCACAAAAAAGTGAGGACAAAGAACATAAGATAAGTCAAAGCACACCTTGAAAACACACTCCATACAGAAGCACCCATGCAAATGGCTCCATGTGGGCTGAATTAAATATTCTCGTGAAAACCTGTAAAATACAGCAAGGGTTATTTGGGCTACACGCTGCTTTACTCTGGTACTGGGACACCATTTAAAAAATAAATAAAAATATTTAGTTATACTAACTTTACATTTTAACAGGGGCAAAATCTACAATGTTTTTTGGGAGGGGGCTCATAAAAAGTAGTCTACACTGCCTCCCAAATCCTGCCCCCACCCCCCACATTTAGTAAATTGTTCACAGGATATATTTGCTTAAAAACTTTGTCTTTGTTTTAGATATTCGCTGATTCACTTTTGGCAGTGAACTGAGACTCACGTTATTAGTTATGGTTTCTGCTCACTGTCAAAAGTGAACCAACAAATATCTACAAATAACAAAGTTTTTAAACAAATTTCTCTTGTTTCCAGTAATGCATAGTTACACATATAAAGAAATACAAATGTTCATACGATTCATTTGCAGGCTTTATGCCTGTGACCACATTTGTATTTTCATCCAAATAAAATCCAAGCTTGATTTTAGACATGACCATATCACTAAGCACAACAGATATCCGTTATATTAAATGAAGGAACAGTTCACCTGCTGATATTATACAACATTGACTTACATTTGTTAAAACTCATCTATTGCAATTTGTGATTTTTTTTTGACATTGATTTTGATTTTCACCAAGTAGGCATCTTATGCACATTCCAGTCCCTTAGCAGACACGCTTATCCATTGCAATTTACAAAAGTGGAAACCATCAATGTTAGTCTCAGGAATACAAAAGTGAAATGTCGCCAAGGAGGCTCAGAAGGCTTGGAAGGTCAGTCATTATTGATAAGTGTAAAGAAAAAGAAAAATGCAAAAGCCCAGATGATGATAGAGGTTTATCAAATTCCTTAGCTGTTGATGTATCAGTCAACAGACGTGTCATAATTTTGCCAACTGCAGGAGATGGGCTCTCTGCACAATGCAAAAGACGGTCCAAAAATAGAGGTCTTCAATATAAAATTTAAATTAAAAAAAATCATGACAAGGACTGTAGAGAGCAAGATCAAATAAATTCCTCATGCAAATCATTATGGGATAATGTTTTTTACCTATAGTATCCAAAGAGCCTCCCTTTAGAATTTACATACTCAGCTATGTGTGCATTTCAAGGCCAAAATCAAATAGATTAAAATGACGATAATTATTTAGCCATGACTTACATACAGAAGATATTCAGAGTCTTACCTTATGATCTTTATCTTCTTTTAAAAAAGGCCACAAACATCAGTCGTCTCATTCAAATACATAAGGCTCTATCTTACACCCGGGGCAAAGCGGCGCCAAGCGCAACACAAGTGTCTTTGCTAGTTTCAGTCCAACGCAGTTGACGTTTTCTCGTCCAGCGCCACGTTGCTTAAATAGCAAATGTACTTGCGCCCATCTGAGCGCTCATGGACGTGTTGGTCTTAAAATGACATGTGGTCAGACGCATTGTTGGCGCATTGCTATCTTGAGGCAGTGGAAAGCGATCGCGCGATTGATCAACAAAAACCTGGTCTTAGGCGGGTGCACAACGCGCGATGCTTTTTTTTTTTTTTTAAATACGCCATAATGATTAGTCATAATATTTCTAGATGTATTTTATTTATTTATAGATGTATTTTATTTATACATAGGTGGTCTGCTCGCGCTTTCACTTCGCGCACTACCAGATCCGTTTCCTTTGCAGAGAAGCGTTCTTTCCTACTACTTGGCAAATCCGCCGTTATAATAGCAATCCGCCATGGTGCAAGCGCACCTGGCTTTTAAAGGGAATGGGAAATGAAACTCTGATTGGTTTATTTCATGTTACCCCCAAAACACACCTATGATTAATTAAGAGACTAAGTATAACCGCTTTGAACCATGCGCCTTACGTTGCGCTCAGATTATCCGCCGTTAAACTAGCAAAATTGGATTTGGAAACGCCCTAAATGCACTTGCGCCATGCGCTTTAGACCGTGCGCTTAGATCGTTAAAATATAGCCCATATAAGCACATCTCATAAAAAACACGTTTTCAACGTACAAAAATGCCAAGTTACTCACACATACAAGACATACACCGTCTATAGCTCATTCATTCAGACTGCCAAAATCCAGGCCTGCCATTTAAAGTATTGATATCAAAATGACGCCAAGTTACGGTACTACAAACAATATAGGCTATCTTGCCTCACCGAAATTGAATAACATGTATTCCAAAGCAATGCTACCCAATATTTCCTCAATTCTTTCAAGTCACTTGGCCCTGTGTGTATTAATGACATGTATTCCAAAGCAATGCTACCCAATATTTTCTCAATTCTTTCAAGTCACTTGGCCCTGTGTGTATATAAGTGTGCAGTACAAACAGGCCAAACATATGCGTGGATGGCTTTCTCACAGTCAAGACTGATTGAATAGGCATCTGTATGTCCAATTTGTATTGGTATGTATGTATTTTGGTGCCCAGCCTTTCTGTTGCGTGAATGATTGTAGCCTATGTTTCTTGGTATAAATGTCTGTTCGTAAATGTGAATGTAACATGCGAAGTGACCCTGTAAGAAACGGTTGTGGATTATGGCTATCCTTGTGTGAATTTGTACGGTCTGATGAGCGTGTACCGTTTAGCAGTTTCGGTTTGCTATATATGTAAAACAGTGGCTGTGACAAAGGGTGCGGTGGCGTACGTGTAAACGCAGCATAAACGCAGGTGAAATATGGCCAGTGTATGTACTCACGGATTAGACGGCCATCCAACGAGCCTTGATTGACAAAAGAATCAGCAAGCCCGTAGAATTAGAGCTGCCTAGGTCGCAACTTGTGTACCCTTCTGTCCTGCTCCTTTGTCTGTTATTTTGTGAAGATGCACTTTTAGTGTTTGTAAGGTTTATAAGGCATTTTGATAGGCTTGCCTGCAGGTAGGAATCCTCTTTGCTGTTTTGTTAAACTAGAATCGGAAAACTTGATAGTGGAGAATAGGAGCAGACGCATATGTCCCAGCAGGCTTCGCATATGAGAAAATAACAACAGTGTGAGATAAATCAGGCGAAATGATGAAATTGCGTAGTTGAAACAATATGTTTTTAGCAGAATGGGCATGTAGGTGAAGGTTGACATGATCACAGACTATAGTGCGAAGTAAATGAAGTGACCATGAGCGAGCGTAGTTTCCTCATCAAATGGTATATATAACAGTCTGTATTAAACATTAGTTGTTAAAGTGGAGGGTTAAATAACGGGTGAAATCTATTGCACTGATGTGTTTTTCTCATGTTCAGTACTAGTAGTTATAATTATGAGTGAGTCATGATTTTAAACGTAATGTTTTAATGCGGAGTTGCAGAACGTACATACGTAGTAATTGTTTGTATGTAGCTAGATAGAGAACAGGGCGAGGTAACATGTAGAAATGTAGAAATGTGGCGTTTGCTGATAAGAAGGTTTTGTACGGTAGCCAAGTGAAGAAATATAGTTACCGTAATTTCCGGACTATAAAACGCACCTGAATATAAGCCGCACCAGCTAAATTTAGGGAAAAAAACAAATGTGTACATATACAAGCCGCACTAGACTATAAGCCGCAGGTGTTTAAATGTTTAATTACCATATGTAAGGGTTCGTGCACAGAGGGGATTGTCAGGAAAGAGATGGCTGTTTGGGGAAGCTTCCATCTTATTAACATTTCCTACAAACAAGTTGCATATTTGCATAACTTATTCAAGTGTTACCATTTAGTGCAATAGTATGGAACATGTACCGTGCTGTGTAAACTGTACTGTATCACATAGCGTTTCAGACACACAAACTTTCACAGCATTCGAAACGTATTTACTGTGCAAAAATAATAAACGGTGCGCTCCCAGCGCACGTACCATAAACAAAGCTTACAGCGCTTGACGAGGCAATATCAATGGCTAAATTAAATGTGTTTTTTAAAAGTGCTAAATTAAAAGTGCCTGTAACACGGCAGTAGGCCTAAAGGTGCAGTAACACGGCTGCTTAAAATATAACCAGCCTCCCAGAAAAGTCCAGTCCATTAATCCATTAATCCATTAATCCAGTAACACGGCTGTAACAAGAAAAGTCAGTCATTCATCCTCATCTTCGTCTTCTTCCTGCGTACTAAAACCACCAAAGTCCTCTTCTTCAGTGTCGGAAACGAACAGCCTCAGGGTGGCTTCGTCAGCCACTCTCCCAGTCTCTCCTTCGTCGCTCTCAAAACCAAAGAACTCCTTTTCGTCAGTGTCGGAATCGAATATCCTCTTAAGGGCCTCAGCCGTGGCGGCGTCCTCCTCTTCATCACACAGCAGTCCAGCCTTTCGAAACCCGTTGGTGATCGTGGAATTTTGACACTTCCCCACGCTGTCAGGATCCACTGGCAGACTTGAGCAAAAGTTGCTTTTCGCATGCGACCAGTTTTGGTGAATGATTTCTCGCCGCTAGTCATCCACGCCTCCCACTGAACGCGTAGTGCCACTTTGAACGCACGATTCACACTGATGTCGAGTGGCTGCAGATGCTTCGTGTGCCCCCAGGAATCACAGCTGGAATTGAGTTTGTGCCCTTGATGGCTGCTTTCACGGAATCTGTTATATGGGCCCTCATGCTGTCCAAACGAGCAATGCTTTTTTTTGGCGAAAGAATCCTCCAGGTCGCTTCCCGTAGCACTCATTCAGCCACTCCTTCATTACGCTTTCCATCATCCACCCTTTCTTGTTGACTTTAACGGAGATGCCGTTCGGGATCTTTTCTTTTGGCATAGTCATCCGCTTAAAAATCACCATTGGCGGAAGCTTTTTTCCGGATGCTGTGCAGTCCAGAACACAAGTGAAATTCGTTCTCTCATGGCCAGTGGTTCTCAACATGATGGTCGATTCACCTGTCTTGTTAACAGTCCTAGTGAGAGGCAGGTCAAACGTCAAAGGCACTTCATCCATATTTATGATCTCGTCCGGTCCGATGGAATATTCGTCTATCTTTCTTTGTGTGAATTCGCGGAAGTTTGTTATTTTTTCCTCGTAGTCGGGAGGGAGTTGCTGACACACAGTCGTCTGCGCCCTGATGGACAGTCCTTTTCATAAATCTGAAACACCAGGATGGTCCACCTCTAAAATCTTCAATCTTCATTTCGGTGGCGACTGTTTTGGCTTTCAGTCGGATCTGCACGGTGGAAACACCGCGGCCGTCTGCTCTCTGTGTGTTCAGCCAATCTTCAAGAAAGTCTTCAAGTTCGGGCCATCTGCTTTTGTTACCTCTGAAAGCTTTTTTCGTCTTTTTGCATTGAGCCAGTTCTTCACGCTGGCGTCTCCAACGTCTCACCATTGATTCATTGATGCCAAGGGTACGTGCAGCAGCTCTATTTCCTTCTTTGACAGCCAGATCGACTGCCTTTAACTTAAAAGCTGCATCATATGCAATTCTTCGTTTCTTTTCCATAATGAGGTTTGTGCATGAAAACTTCTTTGATGCCAACCTGTCTTGCTCTCAGTAATGTCTGTATCTTGTTTCGTGTGTTCTCGTACTGCATGATTGTTTCTCATTTTCGCTGTGGTTCTGCCAATGCTGTCTCACTTTTCGGTCTCCAGCATTTCAGCCATAGATTGCCCGTATGTAGCAGCAGCAGGGTTCAAGCATGGAAAGAAAGTAGCGGCTATAAGTCGCGGAAAATTACGGTAGTAGAAATGGCACAGTGGTGAACTGGTGTAACTTTTTAATAAAAGGAATACATTTGCCGTCATTAAATGCATATGGGTGGCCGTGAGTCAGTTTTGGTAAAGCAAATATAAGCGTAAGAAAACGTTAGTGTAAAAGAGGAAATTATCTACCTGAGGGCGAGGCGGGATTCAAGCCTTCAACCGGAGGTTTACCAGTCTGTGACTTTGTTAGTGCAGCACCATGCCATAGCTATGCAATGCGTGAAATATCATTAGCAAACCTGCCCGTGGTTTTAAAGAAGAACACAGGCCAGTAAGCACAGAAGTGTTGAATCCATATGGCTTAGCAATATTGTAGCCGGTTAATAACTGAACGTGCAGACGGTACGTCATAATGCAGTGTATACGTTGGGTGAACGGCGGGTAGATATGGTGCAAAAGCAATAATTGATAAGTAGTAGACAAGTATTAGTGAGGGTCGAAGCAGGTAAAAGAAACATGTTCCTAGCTGGGCTTGAACCTAAGACCCCGTGTTCCCAAGACTGTAACCTTGCCCACTAGGCCACAGCAGACTAGCTGTTTAAGCAGGAAATGTTTCAGAATAAAAAGGTATGGGTATTTTGCGTGTGTATGCGAGTTTTTGATTGGGTCGTGTAGGTGAAGATTTGGCTGGTGTCGGTAAAATGTCCGATGGGGAGACATGTTGTTAGTGGGATTGGCGGCAGGCAAAATAAGAATGAGAAGAAGAAGAAGAAGAATGAGAAGAAGAAGGAGAAAACGCAAAATCCCCTTAGTTTGGGGCTTTATTGTGTGGACATGTGAAGTTGTTTATGAATTCTGTCTGTTGAAATGGAGTGAGAATGTACAGAATTTAATGTTTTTAAGGGCTGAGTGTCTGTGGCTGTTGTGGTTATTTCTGTGGGGAACCCTGAAAAGTGCCACAACTCTCGGTGCTGTATAGGTATGGGGCATGCCCCCGCCAAGGCTGCCCCATACCTATACAGCACCGAGACTTTTGGCACTTTTCATCCCAACCCATCCCAACCCAATAATCACAAAGTGGAATACTACTAGTACTGCTTAAGATAAAAGGAAAATATATAGAAAAGATATTTCCTTAAAATTAAATTTCATAGACAATGCAAATTTGCATGCTCATCCCCATATGCAAAACAAGAGATTTTTTAAAAATTTTGATAAAGATTTGGGTCATCTGCTGTTTTTGATGAGCGTGATTGCACCGCATTGAACTAATCTTTGCAAAGGCAGGCTCTGGACCATTGGGTTCTGACTAAGCACAGAAATAACTGCACACATCTGTGAATCCATCCACCTGCAAACTCTCTGTTTTCCTGTCCATACTAGGGCATATTAGTGGCTCAAACAGTACTTATCATAGACCTACACAGTGTAATATTTAGTGTTACCCAGTGTTACCTTTTTGAACTTAATATATGCTTTAAATGCACTTTTTGAAATTATGCTTCTAAATATTTGTATAAGTTGTACTTTAGTGTACTTCAAATAAGTATACTAAATCTCATATGTCAATAAGTTGTACTTCAGTGTACTTCAGATAAGTATACCATATCTGATATACAGTACTTATAACAGTATTTTAGAGTACTTATAAAAATTAAACTGTATTTTCATCCTGGATAGCATACTAGTATATTTCCAAAAAGTCTACTTTTACTTTTACGGCTGTGTCTGAATTAGTTTCCTAACCACTGAGTCCTCGAGGTACGTGCTGTCTACTAAATATACTGCATATTGTTCAGCACATATATTTTAGTACACGCTGGGCAGTATGTGAAAGAAGTGTCTTCAGACATTCCACCCTTGAGGGCCCATGCTCACGTGCCATTGTGGTTGTTGTTAAAGGAAATGCTTTAATGCTAGATGCTGTCACACAGTCCTGGGTGTGGTCACTCTGCAGGGGATGAGGAAGTGCAAGACTGGGCAAGGAGGACAAGCAGCAAACAGCACCTTTATTTGTGCACACAATAAAATGTTTGGAGTGAAATCAACTCCGTCGAAGTACATTTTACTCCACGAAGTGCACATTTTGCACCTATTAGATAAGTTTTGTTTGAGGTGATTTTACAAGGTAGTCAGGCTGACTGAAAAGAAAACAAACAGGCTGGGAAGAACAAGGGAGAGGAAATGATAGACAAATATCAACAAAAGAGTACCAATTTTTAAATTAAGTTCCGGTCTTATATATGATATTAGCCTATAGGCTATAGGCTACATGTCCCAGGAAGTATGTGGACACCTGACATCCAACATCCAAAATTGTGGGCATTATATGGAGTTGGTCCACCCTTTGCTGCTATAACAGCCTCCTCTCTTCTGGGAAGACTTTATACTAGATGTTGGAGCATTGCTGAAGGGATTTGCTTCCATTCAGCCGGAAGAGCAATAGTGAGGTCGGGCTCTGATTGGACGATTAGGCCTGGCTCACAATTGGCTTTCCAATTGATCCCGAAAATGTTGGATGGGATTAAGGTCAGGGCTCTGTGCAGGCCAGTCAAGTTCTTCCACACCGTTCTCGACAAGATCATTTCTGCATGGACCTCGCTGTGTGCCTGGGGCATTGTCATGCTGAAACAGGAAAGAGCCTTCACTGGAACAAAGAGCCCAGGCCCAAACCATGAAAAACAGCCCCGGTATATATATATATATATATAGAACTCCATCTAGAAGTTCTATCTTCAAGAATAGAGGACTATATAACCAAAATTGATACTCAAGAAAAGTTACATATTGCACTTTAAAAGGGACATTCTTCTGCTAAATTAACTCAATTACCATGACAAAACAGTACTTTTTTTTTATTTTTTTTATTTAAAGTAATAATCTTGAAGATTTTAATTAAAATAAATGTCTGTTAAGTCACTATCTATCACTGAATTAGGTAATACAATGGTGATTGAGCCTATTATTATATTAATTTATATTATTATTATTATTATTATAATTTATGATTAAAGGACTGGGTGTCTGTGGTGACATTCCTGGGAAAAAATCACAATACGGCAGTATGGATTAGCGTTGTTATTATTTTATTACGCTTCCTCATGTTCCTTCAGCCTTGATGCCCTTTTTTCATGAAGTCTCCTTTGTTTTTGTTTTATTCTTCTTATTCTGATTGCTAATTTAACACCCAGCTCAGCTTTATTCTCGAACAGTTTAGCTAGCAAAACCAGAAACAACAAGGCAGTTGTTTCAAAAAATATCACACAACAGTCATTCACGAAAAAGACTGTTTATTGTGCACGAGATACATAATAGCACGAGCCACAGCGAATCCCGCAAATTCTTCTCTGCATTGTAAAGATGTTCATACCAAGCAAAAAGGTGGATAAAGAACGTTTGTGGAAATTGATCATCACTATTAATTCTACCCCAGGTCTGCTATAGCATTTTAACCCGGCTCAGCAGTATAAAGACAGCTTAAGTTAGCCTAATGTTAGACAATGAATGAGTATGTACATAACGTTACTTCTATAACAACCATTTTTTATTCAGTAAATAATAAGTGTAATAGTTGGCGTGGCCCAGGTGCCAATTGACTGACGTCACACAGGCGACACTGGTTGGATCTTTGGGAAGTGAGATCCAAAAACACACCTGCAATTACCGCTTCTCGCCATTGTACCGCCAAAGAGAACGAAACGGAAATCTTCGAGATTGTAACTTTAACAATATAATTTGAGCTGGGTCCACATTCAAAGCTCTCTCTCTCTGTCTCTCTCACACTCAATGACAGAGTTTACGTGCATTGTCCATGCAAAAAAAGAGGAAAAAGTGGGTGTGTTAGATTTACAGTAGGTGTGCGAATGATCAAGCATTGACAATAGTCAATAGTATTGGCGGCGCAGAGGCGATGGGGGGCCCCCAAATAAAATTCTGTTTAGGGCCCCATAAAGGCTTGGACCGGCCCTGATTCAGCAACTCATCTGAAACAATTGGGAAGTGAAGTAAGATATAAATACATCACATTGGAAATGAAACAGGAACTCAGAAGAAGAAATGATCTTTCCAATTTCAGTCAGAAAGAATAACGAGTGGAACATATGAGAAACGGTCAGCTAGAATATCTGTAAGTAATCCGGTAAATTTTTCTACTCTTTTGATTGCCTTCTTGTGGTGAAACACATTTAAAGCAGCATTCCTGTTCATCAAAGCATTGTTAAGGACAATAATGCTACTGTTAGCTTTTGAATAACAACGATTATGTGATATTTCTGGTTCACAAATAATCTGTGATCACTTTATAAATGCTTTTTGGTGAGTGCGATAGCTTTTACCAGTTCTGTTCATGGAATAAGGAGTCATATGTTGTGCATTTCAGTGGGAAATATTTACATCAGTTTTAAAACAAGTTTTGTGATTTTTAATTTGTTTTTTGCTTGAAGTACAACCTTTAGATAGCTGACATAGGCTGAACTAAGAATTTTAAATTACATTACAAATGTTTTTTGTTTTGCATTTTAGTGACTATCGCTAATGTGAAGTTCTTGGGACCTCATAGATCTTTGGA
>NC_057933.1:83424374-83431419 GCF_018555375.3 Anguilla rostrata | reverse complement strand
AAGTTAAATCAATCCCTGTCTATTTATTATACTTGTTAATCGTGTCAAATATGTTGGTTGTACTGTAAATAGATTTTTAGTCATAGTATATAATATACGTACAGTAGAGCATATAAACAGTTACTGAATAATTCTAACAGCTGTGGAAGCAGGCCAGCTAAACCGCTCCCTCTCCACCAGCAGATGGCGCATTAACCACATCCACCCCTCCACAGTTTGCCTCTGGCTTCCTGTTACGGTAGAGGTAGAGAGGAGTGTAGGACGGCTTTCTCACAGAGGATTTTGCTGTTGAATCTTTTCGGTGCATCGGTGAAGGTAAAAGGTAAGCCATTCCTTTAATATTGATCTCTCATTTACAAATGAATTTCATCATTATACATGTGCATTGTTACATATTCTGTTAAATGCAAAAGTACTGGGACAGTATTTTTGTTTTGGCTGTGTACTCTAACACAGTGGATTTACACTGTATCAAACAGCTGATTTTGTTGATGTCTCTGATCAATTTATTCCGTAGCCTCATGATGGCCTACTTTACTGGCATTGACACTTAGTTCTAATAACCTCAACAGACAGCAAATGCAAATTACACACCTAGAATCAACTCCAGACCTTTTTTTAGGTGTCATGTATATTAATTAATGATTGAATCCCATGCAGCTGGTATTCAGCAAGAATCAGCTGAGCAGCCAATTGTCCAATTACTTTTGCTCTTCTAAAATGGGGGACTATTTATAAAAAGTGTTGCCTGACGTTGTTGTGGCTTGCATTTCACTGACTAACTGGCTAATGCTAGGTGTTGATCTGAGACAAAAACCAGTATATTTCTGCTCATCGCTGTTTGGTCCGTAGAAAATTTGGCGAGAGCTATGTTTTTTTGTGCATTAATATGCATAATGTGGTAATACACAATTCGTAAACTGAACGTCGTAGATTTACAGATTAATTATTAATCATTTAAGCCATTGTCAGGACGGTTTCCATCCTTATTCAATTTGAAATCACAGTAGCTTTGCAGCCATTTTTCCCTGCTCCTCTTGTTCCTCTGATGTAATTCACACAGTGTGATGTTAGAACTAGTTTGACAGTCTTCCATCCATCCATCCATCCATCATCTATCGTACAAGGGCCATATATTTATCACAAAAGCTGACTCCTCTAACACCGTGAATTATTTATTGCAGCAAAGATATTCTCAGAACACAAAATAATCAATGAATTAAATATAAATGTTTCGCTCTCGATTATAGTAATATAATTGGTGACAATACACGTAGGCCTGCAAAGCAGTATAAGGCAATATTAATAAACAATATTGAAATAAGACATCAAGTAATGTACCGTTAAAAATCAAAAGGATCCTTTCCAAACACCCAGCACACGTACTAGAGAACAGAATTAACCCTTCTTATGATTCTTGTGATACCAAAACCTCCATCTTCATGGCCGTTCAGTAATAAACGTGCTGGCAGAAATCACAAGCCTTATTCACATCGCGCACAAGCTATATCCGATAAAAAAAGTATCATATGTGAAATGTGTGCATGGAGACTTTGAATCAAAATTCCTGTCGTGTGACAAAGGCCTTATAAATACATAGTCATCGCTTGAACTGCCTCCGGATCACGTATGTTAAAGTAGCAGGTTTTTCTTAAGACTAGCCAACTTTGTGCCATTACATGTTCGCATAAATGTCCTCTTTAAAACAATTCTCATAATCCTCCTCTTCTTCTTCTTCTTCAAAATATGGTGTCTGGAAATAGAAAAGGAACACAGTGAAACCATTTCATTGCACACACAAATGCACAGAAGTTATACTTCCTGCAGCTCCAGAAAAGCTTGTATAGTGATGTTATGCCTCCAGGGTTGTGCATGTGTGCACTACCCCATTACTGTGCAAAAGATTACCTCTATTCATACTTTCTGTTGGAACTATTTCCTATGGACCATGCAATTAGACACTATTTCACACCAGGCACAAAGGGCCTACACAATATAAAAAAACAAATATTTACATTTACAATGGTGAATTTAATGCTATGAAATAATAGGTTCATATGTACAGTCTCAGTAAAAATGACATCATGGTACAAGCAGCTTCTGAGTTCAATGAAGGGTACTTCCTTCCCTTAGACTAATAACTCCAAAAGTCCCCTCTGCCAGCTATTTTAAAGCAGGCACATTATCAATAAGTATCTAAGATTACATAGAACTGCCTCAGGCAATAAAAAAACATACAGTCAACTTATTGGCACCCTTCATGTAAACAAACAAAATGATCGTATACAATAAATAATACACATTGTGTTTCAAAATTTATGATGAAACATTTGGGGAAACTGCTTTTACTCAAATAAACATAATATGGTGGAAGATGACTGATGCTTTGGGGGTGTTTGTCTGCTAATGGTCCAGGGGCTCTTGTTAAGGTTGATGGCATAAATAATTCCACTGAGTACCAGGATATTTTAGCTCAAAACCTGGTTGGCTCTGCCAGGAAGTTGAGACCTGGTCACAGAGGGACCTTTCAACAAGGCAATGACCCCAAACATACATCAAAATCAACACAGAAATGGTTGCATGAACACAAAATCAATGTTTTTGCAATGACCATCTCAGTCTCTGGACTTGAACCCTATTGAAACCCTGTGGTCTGAATTGAAGAGAACAGTCCACAAGCGCAAACATAAAAAATATCAAGGATCTCAATTTTTTCTGCATGCATGAGTGGTCCAATATCCCTCCAAAAGTATTCTGCAACTGTGGCAGACATTACAGAAAGAAACTCAGTGTCTCCAGGGGAGGCTTAACCAAATATGAATCATAGGGATAATTTTGAAACCTACTGTATGTTCTGCAGAAAAAAATTGTATTACTCAATAAAAACTTTTTGTGTCTGAAAAATTGTGTTAAGATAACAGCATGTGGCTCCCCCTTACGTTAGAGCCGAAAATGGGCAGTGTAGCACAGTGGGTAAGGAACTGGGCTTGGATATCTATTACTGGATAGGACTCTGCCATTGTACCCTTGAGCAAGGTACTTAACCTGAATTGCTTCAGTACATATCCAGCTGTATAAATGGATGCAAGGTAAATGCTGTGTAAAATGTTGTGTAAGTCGCTCTGGATAAGAGCATCTGCTAAATGCTGTAATGTAATGTAAAATATGCCCCACTGTTGCTTTCATTTTTTTACAGTCATTCTACTCACTTTCATGAAGGGTGCCAATAATTCTAGAATTGGCTGCTCACTTGATCTAAAATAGTATGTTTTTTAAAACCCAGAAAGAACTCTATTCCTTTCATGTGCTTACAGGCAACATTAAATTATTGAACTTACCTCACTGTTAACATAAATGTTATCACCCCCGGAAGCAGACGGATCTTCAACAGACCCCTTTCCCCTGCTGCTAGATGGCATTAAAGACAGTCAATTCAGCATTATTCATTCATGTTTAATCAGAATATGAGTCTGAATATTTTTCTTCTGTGTACTTTAGAGACCTACTGGGATTTGGCTGGCGCTATGTTTTCCTGTGTTCCCACATGCTGGTCATCACTGTGAAAATAAAACAAGAAATGACACGCGTATTACACACCCTAGCCCTTCGCCGCGGCAACACCCAATGCACATTAAGCGTGTGTGTCATGCAAAATTCACCGTGAGCCGGACAGAAAACTGCAGATAACAGACGGCTAATCAGCAAAAGTGAGGACTATTGATCGCCGACTGAAATCTCCACTGCTTAGATAGTGTGTGTAGTATCCCACTCCCACGGCACCAGTTGCTACTAGTTCAGCTCGTATTTGATGTGGAAAATATGACTCTTTGTCACATTAAGAAAGAGCTGTAGTGGGCTATGCTGGTCAAGAGTCTGACAACGATTTGTTGACATGCCTTCAAAACCTGTGCCAGACATGTCAGTATGATTGTCTGGAGCTATTACCTACTTTTTAAACTGAAATCATCCTTGTCAAATTTGCGTGCTTGCCTGCAAGTCTGTATGTACATTCTTGAGGCGATTTTTAAGAATAAATTTGCAGTTTTGAAAAAATAATTATATTTTAAAAATGGATTTTGCTAACCAACAAAAGGCAGTTGTTTTGTGGCTTGTGTTAATTGTTCAAAAAACTTTTGAACCAGTATTTCAAACAATTAGTTCAAGCTATGACTAGGTAGAAATTGGTAGTGAGTGTAGCATGAAACCTAGTTATATAATTAAATGCTCCTTTTGGACCGCATTTAATTATATAGCTAATTACCTATGCAGTTAGTTACTGTTTGCTGTTAATTAATAGTATTAATTTTTGTCTATACTGAATATGCACATTTTTCTGTTGCATACTTTGGAGACTTACAGGCCTGCAGTTGAGTAGACAGGGTTTATCTTTACTTCCACACTTTAAAAGCAACAAAAAAAAATGTTATACATGTTTCATTTGCCACATTTTAATTAGCGATTTCTTATGCTAAAACATAAGTGTAGGTAGGTGGGCCTATGATGTGACATCATCTGAGCACTTCGGTTTGCATTTCGTACCAAATTCATCCAAACAACAGCCAGCCCAGTTTCAGGGGATAATCTATATTAAATGTAAAAGGCATGTCAAAGAATTGACAAAGCAGAGGGACATTTATAGGAGCAAAAAGAAACGAAACCAGGAGAAAAGAAGGCTTCACTGCAGGCAATGAACTTTCGATTTCCTGGTCCATCTAAACATAATCCCATTCCTTTTGAAACATACAGCATACAAACAGTAGCCTGTGGGTGGCTTGCATGTTGATGTAATCCATTAGTAATTAATCACAGCTTCATAAGCATTCCAGTATGTTTCAGTTATGTACAGGGTTAAAATGAGGACTTACTGCAATGCAACATTGTACTGTGTCATTGTACTCCCTTTGAAAAGTGAACGGTACATTTTTTCATTTTATATAATATGTGTTGCAGTACTGCTTCCTTTTAAAACATATCTCCAGGGCATATATTATGAAATTTCCAGTCTGATGTGAGGGGTTTTCTAAATAACACTTACCGTTTTTTTCGTCTTGAACATTTCCACAGCAATAAAATAACCAATATGAGCACAAAGGCAGAAGCAGCCGCGCCTGATAAGTAGATGGCCATCAGTACTCCTGTGAGGATAAATTCCAGATTAATTGGGATGGCAGGTCTGCCATCCCACCCTGCTACACTGTAAAGATAAGGATATTGCTGATGCCTTAATTTACTTTTTGAGAGTTTCACTACAGAGGAGGTTACCAATAGGCTGCAAGGCATATTCAGAACACAGAACGTCTCAGAATATATTAATATAGAGAATAAAGAAGTATTGGATTGTTACAGGCATTTAGCAGACGCTCTTATCCTGAGCGACTTATATTGTATCCAGTGATACAGCTGGATATGTACTGAAGCAATGCAGGTTAAATACCTTGCTCAAGGGTACAACAGCAGTGTCCTACCGGTGAATCGAGTCTGCGACCTTTAGGTTACAAGACCAACTCCTTAGCCATTATACTACACTTCCGCCTACTGGATAGATTACATGAACTAAAGACAAGTCCCTGGCCCTGATGGCATATACCTAAGAGTACTCAAAGATTTAGCTGAGATCATCTTTAAACCACTGGCAGAAAGTTTTGGACAGACTTTAGAAAATGCAGAAATACCAGAGGACTAGAAGCAAGGTAGTGTAATGCATATATATATATATATATATATATATATATATATATATATATATATATATATATATATATTAGGGCTGTAAAACTTAACGCGATAATAACGCGTTAACGCACATTCGTTTTAACGCCACTAATTTTTTTAACGCGCGTTCTGTTATGCTGAACGTTTTCCCGACCCTTATGCTACGTTCAAGACAACTTGGAACTAGCAAAAAACGAGGTCCGACTTGTGAAAAAAGCAATTGAACGGTCGTAGAACTCGGAATTAGGTCGGAAATTCGAGCATAATTTCTGAGCTCCGACTTTTCCGACTTCCGGATTGGTTACGTCACATTAAGATAAATGGCGGCATTTGTAGTTCGTGGTAAGAAAGAAAAATGGTGTATTTAGGCTTTTCATGCATTTGCATTTGGGTGTGTGATTATGTGATATGCGTTAGTATCGTTTATGTTTGCCATTCACTATAGCAATATTTGAAATTTAAAAGTTACGATATCCATCAACAACTTTTTTCGCTATCCAGCTTAGCTAGAAAACGTTATTTTGCTCAGAAATAAAAGCTGCAAATGATATAACCTGACAGTGATACCATATTTACATTTCAGTACTACTGCAGCCTAACTAGTTTCGCGGTTTCACTCTATATACTCATTAAATATATTCCTTACCAATAAAAAAAGCAGCGTGTACTGTGGGAATCCATGTTTCCCGAGTAAAACAGCGCGAACACAGTTTTTCATTGTCTGGGCATACTGTTCAGAAGTAGGGAGCTGCCCTGTCGTCCGACAATGTAAACAGGCTTGTCTGTTTAAGCAACTGGCTCGGTGCAAAGAAATAGAAGTAGCCTATAGCCGAACTGTTGTATCCAAGGAAATTGAAGTATAGCCTAATTGCAATATGCAGGGCGGAGTGTAGCACAGTGGGTAAGGAACTGGGCTTGTAGCCGAAAGGTTGTTCGTTCGATTCCCGGGTAGGACACTTCCGTTGTACCCTTGAGCAAGGTACTTAACTGAAATTGCTTCAGTATATATCCAGCTGTATAAATGGATACAATGTACAAGTTGTGTAAGTCGCTCTGGATAAGAGCGTCTGCTAAATGCCTGTAATGTAATATCCTCGTTCGAGTCCTAGTTCTGTATTATACTCCCTTTCCACCTTTTCCGGCTCACTTTATTTATTGTTTGTTTTATTTTGTATCATGGTGTTTTGATCCCACATAGTAGAAGGGGATGTTTTGTGAGCCTTTATTTACCCCATGTGAGGTTGGACACAAATACGTTGTGTGAGTTGCTTTAGAAGTGCGAGGGATCCAGGGAATGATCTTTGAGCAATGGAAAATTTAGCTGACCAATGTA
>NC_057933.1:83260167-83424278 GCF_018555375.3 Anguilla rostrata | reverse complement strand
TATCCTTGTAAGGCATCTTGAGATTAATTAATGCAATCAAAAAAACTTTGCAATTCGCTCACAGTGCTTTAAAGAGTAAGAGATGCACATTTTGTGTATAATTGTGATATGAAACATGCACATCTATATATCATTTAAGCGTTTAATTTACTGCTGTGAATTCAGTTGAGACAGACCTCTGCTATGGGGGATGTATTCCTATACAATCAATTCCCCTGGCAAAGTGATTCATTTTTCCACAATTCGCCTTTGCATAACAAATAATGTCGTCATATCCTTTTGAATCATTCATCCATATTATTTTACAGCTCTGCCAGAAATTAAATCTGTTGAAATGTCTTTTGAAATGACGAAACCCCTGAAAAGTACATTTAAAATGTTTCTCTCTGCGCTGAGATTTCTCTCTTGTCTTTTCGTTGTAGAGCCAGACAGCGATGCTGCTGAAGACGGTCTTCTTCCTCTTCCGTTCTATGCCCTCCTCGCGCTGAAGCTGGTGTTTGCTATGGTCACAGTCACCGTGTCATTTTCCTGCCCCCGCTGTTGAGGCTTTTGACAGTTTCACAAATCGCACACGGCGCAATTCGAATTTTGGAGTTCAGTTGGCAGATGCCCGAACTGGCAGCAATGTTCTTTTCCTGTGTGCAGTGTTCGTATGTTGTCTCAAAAAGCATTAATAAATGCTTTTTGAGACAGGCTTAAATCATTCTCTGATTGGATGGGGAATGCTAATGTCTGACTCCCCTCATGGTTTCCATTCACAGGAGGGCACAAATGTAGATTGGAGGTCTATGTGTAGTGATTGGCCTTGTTATGTGATATAGGATTTCAGATGGACCAATATTATTAACCCTCATGCAACCACTTTGCAATGCACATACTGTACATTTCTCCACAGACCTCACAAACTGGTTTCATTTCCTAAATTAGCTTGAATGTCAGAGAAACTGCTTGAACAAACCACTTCCTGTTGCAGTCTCATTTTGCAGAACCGGAATTATGACGGCAAACCGCACGATAAATGCAATTGGGCTACTGCTGTTTTTTATGCCCAGTTTTAATCTTCATTATCAAAGATCGCCGCAATACTCCATGATCTTCATCTTAATAATAATCGTTTTAATATATTATTGGGCATTTAATCAATCTGTCTTCATTGTGAAGCTTATGCGACTGATTTAAAACGGAAGAATCATTCAATGTATGGAATTCAAATTAAAACATGGATATAAATAAATGGTATTTAATTGTGAAATTATTGTAAATAAATGAATGATGCAATTGCACGTGTCCAAATGTTATTTCATTATGTATTTTGATATTTTTCATCTTGGTGGTATATTAGCAATACATGTTCTTTTAACTTTCTGCCATAAATCGGCTGTGCATTGCATCATAAAGATCTCCAACTAGGACGTGAAAATATGACGTAGGGTAAAATAAATACGAATAAAAACGCATATATTTTTCTGTGGGGTAGGATTTTTTTTCTTACCTAGGAAAGATAATTAGTGCTTCTACTCTTCTTTAGTACACTCTATGGTAACCAGACGACTTGTTTGTTTACGTCACATCCTCCTGAGTGATGTGACCATATTTGTTGAGCTTCCGGGGAAGTTTTCAAACGTGTTCGTCGAATTCGACTTCTGCTTCTATTGCACACAAAAAAAACCCGAAGGAGTTATAAAAAATGTTACGTTCAACCCGAAGTAGAACGAGGTGATCTGACTGAATTAGGTATGTTTTTTTGTCTTTTTATAAATGAATATCGATAGTTTTCTTTTGGATACCCCGTTAGCGCACAAAACACATTTGGGAAACAACTAGCCTAAATTGACTAAAGTTTTTGTTTGGTAGGGAGATCAAACCTGTTTTGGCGATCTTTCAGAAATCATATTTTCAGTCTGACAGTTTATTCTTCATGCATAATGTCATAAATGCAACAGTATAGTCAAATAACAACATATAAATCGCAAAATTTCCAGAATATAACTGTTGTTTCCTATAATACGGTTTTAAAAATTAGTCGCTTCCCTCCGCATGTAATCACTGTCGTTGGAGAGAAACGCATCATCACCTGTGCGACTTTGAGGGTGGGGTTATCTGTTTTCCTTCAACAACATCAGTACAACGAATATACTGTACGCATTTACTGGTGTGCATTGTTATGGGATGCGTCATTTAATGAAAAGTGTACTCTCAAAACCCAATACGTGCCAAAATGTCTCAGTTTCAAACATACCGCCCCCGTGGCTTCCAAATTCCATTGCAGTTGGGGACTGGGATCGACCAGGCTCATGTCCCCATTTTCAACCTAATTTTAAAAAAGAACACCCATTCGTAAAACTAAAATCCTTTATACCATACTGTAGACGTGGTCTTGGAGAAAAGGGGACACTGAGATAACGACAAAACCTCACTGTGCTGCACAGGATCTGACGGAAAGAAGAGCAACTCGGTACAGCGCAGTCTGTCCACATGGCAGCGTCGGAGACAAAGGGTGATACGCCAGGGCTCGACGTAGAGTGCGTTAGGGCCAGAGACTGTAAAAAATATGGACAAAGCTACTGTGACGTCACCCATTGACTCTCCGTGGGTCTCTAAAACACGTTTTGAAGCTCAATGGCGGGCGCGGCCATTTTCTCGATTTGGAGCCAAAACCATAGAGTTAAGCGGTCTTGTGATTTTTACAATTTGATTGACAGTCCGGTGCGGAAAAGCCCATCAACCTGAACGAGGCTAGCTGACTGTCTGCCGTTATGTTTTAAAATATATTATCAGATGTTTACGGAGTTTAATTTCCATCCGTGACTGTACTGTGTCATGTAATCACGTTATATGCATGACATTAAAAATACAATTAGGCTATGTTCAGTTATCTTCAATTTATGTTTCTCAGCAAAACGAATATGCTTAGCTAGCATATCAGCTTGCCAGTGAGCTAGGTAGGCTATCCGTGGTTAGCTCACGCATTAGCAATATGAACCACAGGGGAAGAACATTGACTACACTGATGGTCAATCAATCGGGGATGTGTAGGCTACTGGTGATTTGACTAGGCTAATTTTCGTATAACTGTCTGGTAGATCTGCTGTTAACCGAGCAAGTTATCGTCGTAGGTTTTCGCCAGTCAGTTAATGAGCCTGCTACTACTAGCTACTCCATCGCCGTTTGTGGCGTTCACTTGCTGGGTGACGCTAGCTGACCGATCATTCGCAAATCACTTTCTACCGAATAAAAAGTAACACTGTCAGCGGTGATTAACAAATCTACCAAGTATTTTAATAACTGATCTGCAGGCGTGTAAATATGACAACGCACTTTGAAGAGCAAGTTTTCCACCTGTTGCATAAAGACAAAAATAATGTACATTGAATTTCTAATTATTATTATTTTCTTGCTAGCTTCTAGCTTTGTCACATTCGTGCAGCATAGCCCAGGTAGACATTTACGGAATGTACACAACTGACAAGCCGTCAAATACGTTTGGCAGATGGAATATTTGCCGGTTAGGGTTAGCTAGCTAGTCAAATGGCTTGGTAGCCGAAGTTGCGAACTGTTTTAGCATAGGCTACTGGACTACCACATATAGCAAATAAGCGTTAGCTGATTACGCTTTCTGCCAACTAATTATTTGGTTAAGTGGGCTAAAGGAAATAGTAAAAATGACTCGGCTACCGCAAAACTTCAGAGGAGGATTATTTTATGGTCGTCTAGTGCAGCTGTAAATAGCACACGCTATAATGAAACCACTACAAAATGGGATGCCTGCATTTTCTGACTTCGCACAGGTGGACCGTGGTCGGAGCCGCAATGTCAAGGCCAAGAGACGCCACCTCCCACCCCGGTGACCACAGATTGTAGCCCCTACTGTAGCTCAGTCCTCTGCAGTAATCCGGAAGTGACGCAAGCTGTACCTCATTGGTCCAGAACAAATATTGGCACTGTGCCCAAATGACGCAATAAATCATGAAATCGACCCATGGACAGTCATAAGACGAATAAAATACACCTATTATGACTATTTGTTCTTGTGAGAAAAAATGATTGACTTTGTATTTTGATCGCATTTGTACCGTAGACTTACATGGAAACCGGATATGAAAACACCTATACTGGAGCCATCCGTAGTGGCGCTAGTGAGCAACCAGGAACTACAACACCAGGAAATGAGCTTCAAAAACGAAGTCTGGTTTTGGCCTCTTGGTTAGGGCACACGGTGGGGAGAGTGACGTACGCCACACACACACACATCACTGCTAAAAACAAACTGATCTGGGTTCCAACCGCACTGTGGATCTCATTAAGACCGAGAGCCTGGACAATGAAGAGCTGGGATATGTAGCCAGTTTTCATCCTGACCCAATGAAAACAGAGACAGATGATGATGATGATGATGATGATGACGAAGGAGGCTACAGAGCAGGACTTGGACCTGCAAGATAATAAACGTGTTGATATTAAATCCGATCAAATTAAGTGTGAATCCAGTGACTGTTCAGTGAGTGATCTCATGAATAGCAGTAAGGAATCTTTGATACACTCTCAGTGTGTGAAGTCTTTCAATCAGCCTAGTCCTTTAAATCAACACATGATGAGTCATAGAAGTGACACACACTACAAATGCACCCAATGTGAGAAGTGTTTGATCTAGTTTAAATAAACACCTGGAAATTCATACAGGTGAAGAGCCTTACAAGTGTACTCAATGTGGAAAGGGTTTCTGCCTTGGAAGTGTTTTAAAAAAACATTTGAGAATCCATACAGGTGTAAAGCCCTGCAAATGCATTGATTGTGGGAGGTGTTATATGAATGAATCTGATTTAAATGAACACCTGACAACTCATGCTGGTAAAAAGCCCTGCAGATGTATCCATTGTGGGAAGGGTTTTAGATATGCATCTAGTTTAAAGGCACACCTGAGAAATAATACAAGTGACGCATCCTACGACTGTACTAAGTGTACGAGGGGTTTCAGGTATAAATGTGGGTTAATTGAACACCTGAAAATTCAAAAAGTCATTCAAATGTATTCAGTGTGGGAAGTGTTTTGAATTAATGTCCAGTTTACTTAGACATAGAGTAACTCATACAAGTGACACTCCCTACAAATGTACTCAGTGTGGGAAGTGTTTCCAAAAAAGATATAGTCTAAATAAACACCTGATAATTCGTACAGGTGAAAAGCCTTATAGATGTACTCAGTGTTGGAAGTGCTTTAACATCAAATATAATTTAAATCAGCACCTGAAAATTCATTCTGGTGAAAAGCCCCACAAATGTATTCATTGTGGGAAGTGTTTCTGCCAAAAACCTAGCTTTAAGCAACACCTGAGAATTCATAAAGGGGAAAAGCCCTTCAAATGTACTGATTGTGGGAAGGGTTTCTGCCAAAAACCTAGCTTAAAGCAACACCTGAGAATTCATTCTAGTGAAAAGCCCCACAAATGTATTCATTGTGGTAAGTGTTATATATATGAATGTCATTTAAATGCACACCTGAGAATTTATACCGGTGAAAAGCCCTTCAAATGTACTGATTGTGGAAAGTGTTATAGATATGCATCTTCATTAACAAACCACCTGAGAATTCATAAAGGGGAAAAGCCCTTCAAATGTACTCTTTGTGGGAAGTGTTATAGATGCGCATCTTCATTAACAAACCACCTGAGAATTCATAAAGGGGAAAGGCCCTTCAAATGTACTCTTTGTGGGAAGTGTTATAGATGCGCATCTTCATTAACAAACCACCTGAGAATTCATAAAGGGGAAAGGCCCTTCAAATGTACTCATTGTGGGAAGTGTTATAGATATGCATCTTCATTAACAAACCACCTGAGAATTCATAAAGGGGAAGGGCCCTTCAAATGTACTCTTTGTGGGAAGTGTTATAGATGCGCATCTTCATTAACAAACCACCTGAGAATTCATAAAGGGGAAAGGCCCTTCAAATGTGCTCATTGTGGGAAGTGTTATAGATATGCATCTTCATTAACAAACCACCTGAGAATTCATACCGGTGAAAGGCCCTTCAAATGTAGCTACTCTTTGTGGGAAATGTTATAGATATGCATCTTCATTAACAAACCACCTGAGAATTCATAAAGGGGAAGGGCCCTTCAAATGTACTCTTTGTGGGAAGTGTTATAGATGCGCATCTTCATTAACAAACCACCTGAGAATTCATAAAGGGGAAGGGCCCTTCAAATGTGCTCATTGTGGGAAGTGTTATAGATGCGCATCTTCATTAACAAACCACCTGAGAATTCATAAAGGGGAAGGGCCCTTCAAATGTACTCTTTGTGGGAAGTGTTATAGATGCGCATCTTCATTAACAAACCACCTGAGAATTCATAAAGGGGAAGGGCCATTCAAATGTGCTCATTGTGGGAAGTGTTATAGATATGCATCTTCATTAACAAACCACCTGAGAATTCATACCGGTGAAAGGCCCTTCAAATGTAGCTACTCTTTGTGGGAAATGTTATAGATATGCATCTTCATTAACAAACCACCTGAGGATTCATGATGGGGAAGGGGGAATTGCTGGAGCCTATCGCAGCGTGCATTGGGCGAGAGGCAGGCATGCACCCTGGACAGGCCGCCAATCTATCGCAGGGCATTCTCGTGTCAAGATCAGGAAAATTCACAATTTGTGACCAACCACTGACAAAGACGGCTTGATTTTCTATTCTGTGATATGTTTCCGTGTGATTGACTTTTGATTATCTGCATTAAAAGCCCTAACTGTTGCTTATGTCACATGCTGAAATGTAGTGAAATCTAATGAGTCTTCTCCCTCATGGGAACTGGGCTCCTGTGCCGAAGGTTGCAGGTTCAGTTCCAAGGTAGAGCACTGCCGTTCTCCCTTGAGCACAGTAACTATGTGAATTGCATCGCTATATGGCCTAATGTACAAAGCGTAATTGTGTAAAAAGGAAACAATTGTGCAAATTGCTCTGGATTTCTGCTTAGTGGGAGTTGTGGAATGTTGGCTAATGTTGTCTGGTTCTAATTGACATACACTGACTGCTTGGTTGTAAATGGGATGGTTTGCCAGCTTACTGCAAACCTGTTTTTGGTTTAAAAGTGGTAGAAGTAAATAAATAAATAAACCGTAAGAAAAATACATGAAATTGTTTCTGTGAGAATGAATGTTCATTGGGGTGCTCTGTCTCAGATTTATTTGTGAGGAGTAATGTGGTAAAAACTTCACAATTAAGCATCTAATGGTAAATGGACTGCATTTATATAGCACTTTTATCCAAAGCGCTTTGGATACAATTAATGCCTCATTCACACACACACACACACACACACACACACACACACACACACTGAAAGGCAGCCATGCAAGGTACCAATCAGCTCATTGGGAGCAATTAGGGGGTTAGGTGTCTTGCTCAGGGACACTTCGACACGCCCAGGGCGGGGGATCGAACCGGCAACCCCTCTGACTGCCAGACAACCGCTCTTACCTCCTGAGCTGTGTCGCCCCATCTATTTGGCATGTCAGGTATGTCAGCAGGCGGCTAGGGCTGTAGTCCGGGGGTCCCCGAACCCTGAGGCCATTGGCAGGTCGTGCTACGGTACATTCTCATCTGAAATCAGCACTGGGATTACCACCGGAGCCCTAATAGTGGATGCTGGAGTTTCATCACTAGATATTTAATTCAGTCAGAAGTAAATCTCTCTTACTGCTAATTTCATGTTTTTTAATGGCTTTATAGAGATGGTAAAAACTCTTGACTGCCAAGTATGCTTATAAGAGAACTGCTATTAATAATATGGCGTTTGTGTTTCACCGTGCAATTTTGGCCACTGCTGAAATGCTGAAAATGTTGTGCAACATAACTCATTTTAATTGCATTGTACAAATTATACTGAAGACAATTAAACTGACCCGAGTAAGAGAGATACTCGACAATTCTGCTTCAAAAGTGTTCTTCTAGTTATAAAACTTGTGTTTGCGATGATGACAGATACTTTAATCAAAATCTATTGAAGAAAGGGAATATATGAAACTAAAAAAGACTCGGCAAGCCTTCCTTTAATTAAAGATGCAGAATAGCATATATGCATAGGTTCTAGCTAACATCTTTACTGCTTCGTTGCTTTTACTGTGGTTCTTCAACTGGGAAAATCTCAGTATAAATCCAAATGAAGTTCATTACTTTCCCAGGAACAGGCTGCCCTGATACATATATAGGCTGGACAACCACAAGAGGGGGTAAAACGCAGCAGAAAGGACTATGCAGCCACAGAACGTAAACCAGGCTTTGAACTCGGATGAGAGGATCAACGTAGGAAGGCTCCAGTCATATGATTTGGCGGGGGTCGGGATTTCCAGTATATGGACAGCACAGGATTGTAAGAGCCCCTCAGTTGTTGGCTGATGAGAATGGGTAGAATGTACTCGTAATGAGTTCTATTTGAGAGACACAAGCCAAATGGACTTCTAGACAGGACAAACTACCCAGGACAGTCAGAGACATTTAGAAGTTGGATGGCAAGCAGTCTAAAGCGGTTGCAATAATGTCACAAAAAACAAACAAACAGATTTACTTTGCAAGTTTTTAAGACCGGCGCTTGACTGTGCGGGAAACGGTGGAAACCAAAGGAGAAAGGAGGGTTCTGTCGCTCGCACGTGGTAAACCCAAACGCGGGTGCCGGAGTAAAACATTTGGTGGAAATGAATAACACCGTGACTGGATACGATGGAAGGGACGCAAGAACTAAGGAAAACGACTCGCCAGCGAAGCAATTTGCAGGAGCATCAACATCCACTCCTATCCCTGCGAAGACTCCTCCGCTTGGGTTACCTGGGGTTATGGACGCGGAAGGGAGAGTGGACGAGTCAAGGCTGCGGGCGTACATCGTGAAAAACGGCAAGTCTATTTGATGTCTTGAGCTCACCAGCTAGGGTTTTAACGGTGTCACTGAGAGCTAAGTTAATGTCTTGCCGCGATAAAGGATTTACGTTTACCTAAAGTTATTTGAAAATGAATCCAATCTTAAAATACCGAGCTTATCCGGTTCTCTTGTTGCACATCAGTTCATTTGTGAAATTTACTCTGCCGGCGTATTCAGTGTTTTTTTTTTCTCCTGCATGGTCCATGTTCTCCTTAAAAGACTCTCGCTCCCAACTGCAAATTTCTAGGTACTATGCATTGTAACTGTAGCCTACTAGAATGTTTGAGTCTTAAGTCTTTATCTAACTGCTCCTTTCGCCCGTTCATATTTCCCAAGCCTTCTGTTTAAAATGCATGTCCACGCGAGAATAGCTACGCAATTCAAACTCACCTATTTTGTTTTGTAGGTTTTTCTAGGACAAGTAGCCTATGCGGAAGACACAGAGTACATTAAAATGCCCGGTCACTTTGCATGTTTAATGCATTCTATTTTTTAGCAGTACATTGACTTCAAATCTGGATTCACTCAATCAGGCTATACTTTCAATGTTTATAATTTGTTTGTCACATATGGCTTCTAATGGATTTTTAATATCAATCCAAAGATCGCATAGCTGAATGATCCTATGGTATAAAATATAGTTCTACCCTTAATACGTACTGAAGAAGAGAACAGAAATAGTGCAGTATCAAAAAATGGGAGTCAAAACCCTTATATAGCCTAGGACTGTATACAGAGGGTTCCTGTCCCATGTCCCATAAAGCTGTATTCCTTCTTTATCTTTATTGTGCATCTGAAACCTTAATTACTACATTGCATTACATTACATTAATTTAGTAGATGCTTTTATCCAGCAAAATTATTTCTATAATGTTTTTTTAATGGGAACTCCCATTTATTTTGCATTTTGACATGAGTTGGCTGTAAAAGCTAGACCGAACATCTTGACCTGAACACGTAGACAGTGTCTCTAGTGAAGAGTTAGAGTGACAGAAAGTTCCAGATACATTTGCAAGTATAGCTGAATAATACCAAATTTATTTTCTTGGTGTATTTCAGAAAAAAAACTTTTCACAAAGGATATGCTATAAAAAAATGAAGATAAATGCAAAGACAAAATCAAAGGGAAAAGGGTAAAGGAAAACAGGAGACTTTAATGAAGGTCCAGACTTCACCAGCCTCATTTGAAGGGCCCTAAGCATGATTTAATTTGGGTCCCCCCCCTACCCAATTTAAATGATACATAGATTTCAGAATAATTAGGGGGTCCCCTGGCGATCGCAAGTCCCTAAGCAGTCACTTAAGTCAGCCATTGGGTTGGGCTGGCCGTGATGCCAACTGTCAATATGAGGGCCAACTGTCGATGCAAGAGGAGATGACTGCCCAGAGGTGCCGTTAAAATCTATGGGGTTGTGCCTCCTCAGGGCTGCCTGCCCCCTGACTCTGCGTTACACGTACCCAATGAAGCGTTCATCTGTTCCCTGATTTCTCATTGGTCACGCTCTGGCCGCTGCCAAGCCTGTTTACTGCTCCTCCAGCGCAGCGAGGAGAATGGGGTGGGGGTGGGGGGGGCAGGTCCGCGGAGCCGTTTCGAATGGATGTCCCTGACGGCTGGTCCGTCCGCGGCCCAGTTCCTGAGTCAGGCGGCAGTCAGGTGACGGGTCCCCCCTGCAGCGATACGGGAGGGGGGAGGGGGGGGAGGGGGGTGAGCTTACGGACGGTGCTGAGAGAGACCGGTCTTGCAGGCGCCTGGTGCCTAGCTCGTTGGCACGCCCCTAAGCAGGAACGCGCAAACAGATCAAACAGAGGCTCTACGGTGTGAGGCTTTACAGTGTGCAGCTCTACGGTGTGTGGCTCTACGGTGTGTGGCTCTACGGTGTGAGGCTCTTTACGGTGTGAGGCTCTACGGTGTAACAGCTTTACGGTGTGACAGCTTTACGGTGTGCGACTCTACGGTGTGAGGCTCTACGGTGTGCGGCTCTACGGTGTGAGGCTCTACCGTGTGCGGATTTACGGTGTGACAGCTCTACGGTGTGCGGCTCTACGGTGTAACAGCTTTACGGTGTGAGGCTCTACGGTGTGACAGCTTTACGGTGTGAGGCTCTACGGTGTGACAGCTTTATGGTGTGCGGCTCTACGGTGTGAGGCTTTACAGTGTGCAGCTCTACGGTGTGTGGCTCTACGTGTGTGGCTCTACGGTGTGAGGCTCTACGGTGTGACAGCTTTACGGTGTGCGGCTCTACGGTGTGACAGCTTTACGGTGTGTGGCTCTACGGTGTGTGGCTTTACGGTGTGCAGCTCTATGGTGTGAGGCTCTTTACGGTGTGCGGCTCTACGGTGTGAGGCTCTTTACGGTGTGAGGCTCTACGGTGTGACAGCTTTACGGTGTGCGACTCTACGGTGTGAGGCTCTACGGTGTGCGGATTTACGGTGTGAGGCTCTACGGTGTGCGGCTTTACGGTGTGACAGCTCTACGGTGTGCGGCTCTACGGTGTAACAGCTTTACGGTGTGAGGCTCTACGGTGTAACAGCTTTACGGTGTGAGGCTCTACGGTGTGACAGCTTTACGGTGTGAGGCTTTACGGTGTGACAGCTTTACGGTGTGCGGCTCTACGGTGTGCGGCTTTACGGTGTGACAGCTCTACGGTGTGCAGCTCTACGGTGTGCGGCTCTACGGTGTGAGGCTCTACCGTGTGTGGCTCTACGGTGTGACAGCTTTACAGTGTGCAGCTCTACGGTGTGCAGCTCTACGGTGTAACAGCTCTACGGTGTGCAGCTTTACGGTGTGCGGCTCTACGGTGTGAGGCTCTACCGTGTGCAGCTCTACCGTGTGCGGCTTTACGGTGTGACAGCTCTACGGTGTGCGGCTCTACGGTGTGCGGCTTTACGGTGTGCGGCTCTACCGTGTGACAGCTTTACGGTGTGCAGCTTTACGGTGTGAGGCTTTACGGTGTGCAGCTCTACGGTGTGAGGATATACGGTGTGACAGCTCTACCGTGTGACAGCTTTACAGTGTGCGCACACACACACACACACACAGTATATGTCCTACATTTGATCACTGACGCAACAGTGGTCTTATCTGTGTGTTTAAACCATCCATTCTCTGTGCTCATGGGACATCTGTGGGATGTCATGTTGGACTTTAGTCCATCAAACAAGTCAATATCAGATCACATCTTTCATCTGTTGTGCCTTCAGTCTTGGTTGTAGATATTCTGGTGTTGGGGATTACAACACATTTATACTTAATGCATCTTATTATATATATATATATATATATATATATATTTTTTTTTTTTTTTTTTTTTTTTTCTGGTTTATTTCTTTCTGTTGTGTTTGTGATTTCCTGAGATTAGAAAAAATCTTCAGTCAAACGAGGAGGGGAAAAAATGGAAAAATTGACAAAAAGAGGAATGAGGAGGGAGATAAAGACAAGATCAGTGGTAGGGAGGGGTCTGGCTCTTGAGGGGTGGGATAGAGCAGAGTTTGCTCACCCATGGACCTGCTGGAAGGCTGCTTAATATTTGTATTTAGGCAACTATGAGATGGTCTTGTCTGTAGGAACTTGCACGCTTTCCTATTTTATATAAAATGTATTTATACAGCTGGATGCTTTACTCGATTACGATCCCATTTCTCCACCCATTATACTGTACTGCTGATTCTCCATTTGGGAATCAAGCCTGCAACCTCTCGTTTTCAAGCGCGGATACATAACCCTGGTGCGCTACTCCACTCCTGTCCTGCGCTTTGTTTCTGGAATCCTGCTACGCGCTTCTCTCTCTCTCGCTCTCTCTCTTGCTCGCTCTCTCACTCTCTCTCTCGCTTGCTCTTTCTCTCTCTCTCTCTCTCGCTCTCTCTCTCTGTCTCTCTCACTCTCTCTCTTGCTCGCTCTCTCACTCTCTCTTGCTTTTATTTATTTTATTTTTTTTCTTATTTTCTTTTTAATTGAGTGTTTTGGCTTCTTCATTTTCATTTTTTATTTTTTTGTTTATCTTTTTTTGGTTTCTGTTTTTTCTTTCAGTGAATGTTTTGGTTTTCTTGTTGGTGCCTGGGGTTTTGTGTAGGTCATGGGGTTGGGGTTTCTTTGTCTTGAAAAAATGGCTTTTGAGGTCTTGTGAAGCTTGGTAGAATGGTGAATAAAGCAGACCTTAAAAGTCAAAAAGTCTCTTGCTTTCTCTCTTGCTCTCTCGCTCTCTCTTGCTCTCTCTCTCTCTCACGCTCTCTCTCTTGCTTTCTCGCTCTATCGCTCTCTCTTGCTCTCTCTCTCTGTCTCTCTCTCTCTCTTGCTTGCTCTCTGTCTCTCTCTCTCTCTCTCTCTCTCTCTCTCTTGCTTGCTCTCTGTCTCTCTCTCTCTCTCTCTCTCTCTCTCCCCCCCTCCCTCCCTCCCCCAGACGCCAGCGTGTGAATTGGATCAGTGTTTCCTTACATCCGTGACACGATAGGCAGCGAGGCTTTGTGAGATCATGTGCCCAGAGGTTACATAAACGCCTGACTGTGGTCATAAGGAAAAGGGATAAAGCTCCCTGCAGGAAGCATTCTTCGGCTGCTGTGTGTACGTCGCAGGCCTTGTCTCTCCCCTCACGTAGCTTTTTGTTCCTGTATGAGAGCTCACTAATGCATATTATATACATAGGATATACATCACATAAAACATTTGTGACACATATCAAGCTGACCTCCCCTCTACTGACCCATTGCTCTCTTATTTGAATTCTTTTCAATTTCTTTGAATATGTAACCGCTGTTGGAGATCCAGGGCGTTGTCTCGTCTGATCATTGTAATTATTGCATATCACCCCGGTTATGCTGTGATCATTGTAATTATTGCGTATTTCGCCATAAATAGCTGCATGTATTAGGCTATATAGATTTATAATATCCTCCTGAGACCCGGCAGTGTATTATTTTATTTTTACTGAATGACCCTTCACAGTTTGAACTAGCTGTGCATTGGTTTGTTAAATAGCCTGTAATGAATGTTGGATTTAGGAGTCGACCGTGAACCTTTTTTTTGAGTTGGGGGGGGAGGGGGGGGATTTTCAGGCTCAAGTTTGGGACCCCCCCCCCCTTGGATAACTGGCACATGACGCGTCTCCTCCCTCTCCTGTTTCCCCAGGGGGCGTGTCCCCTTCTGAGCGCGCACAGGCGTGGCGCTTCCTGTTCGGCATGTTCCCCTGCAGCTCCACCGCTCTGGAGCGCCCCCTGCTGCAGGAGCAGCTGGCGGTGCGGTACCGGGTCATGAAGAGGAAGTGGCAGCGGCTGCTTCCTGGCTGCGTGCGCTTGCGCCTGAACGGCACCGACGGTGACTGCCGCAGCGGCTCGCGGTTTTACCGCCACGCCCGTGCGCTTTTCCTTTCCCACGCGCTCTGTCCTTCTGTCGCCATAGCAACGTATCCTCCTTCCTCCTCCACCATAACGGCTGGCCATTTAAAAGTCTTTTTCTCTCTTTTTCTTATCCTTTGTACAAAATGTAATTTTGCTCAGTAATGAGTCTGAATCTGCCCACTTTCTGCTCAGCTGCTTTGCTTTCTCATCGTTTTTATGAACAGCGATTTGACAGTGGTATATGAACACTGAGTGCAGTATCTCTGAATCTAAACAAGTTTGTGAGTGTCTTGGAGACTGAAGGAAGTGTGAAAGTTTTTTGTGAGCATCTGTATGCGTCCCCTCTGTCTGCTTTTCCTTCTGCCACACCAAGCTCGCGCTTCCTCAGTCTCAGCTGTGTTGACACGCCGCTCCCTGCCCCCCCTGCTCTACTGTAGCCGAGCTGGTTGCCGCGGTGAAGTACTATGAGCAAAGGAAGAAGGCGGCTCAGGAACTGTGCCAGGAGCAGAGCGAGGAGGTCAGGGAGAGACTGTCCTTCCTGGAACTGCAGGCACAGGTAAATCAGCCAGCCAGTCCAAACATGCTCAGCATGGTAGCCTAATTAAAGGAAGCACATATATATATGTATGTATATATATATATATATATATATATATATACACACACACATACATACATACATGCATGCTTTCAACTACGGCTTCATTTGTTTTCTTGAAACAAATTAAGAAAACAAATGAAATCAATTTGGCATCGTACTACACTTTACATAATGACATTCTCCAGCATCTCGTTGAATTTAAATTTTCAAACCAAAGGATATCACCAAATGTCCAATGCAAGTATGCCTTATTCTTATTGACAGGACATGCATGCTGCAAGTTTAACGTTTCATGAACGCTGAATGTATGAGGAAAATCAGGCTAGGCGGCCGTACTGCTGTGGGTGTGAGCCACGCTTACACTGCCAGTGGCTCCACCTAAGAGACGTTATTAGCCCGCTGAGCTAAGGACCAAGGTCCACTGCAAAGGGTCCCAATGGTGCTCTCATTGCATAAGGGGGTGACCTCACATCCCGTATCAGGTGCTCTCCCGCTAACGCGCGTCTCTTGTTGCTGTCGTTGCGATCATCTGTATGTTTCCTGCTTTTGCCTCGTGTCGCCTGTGCAAACGTTGGTTTAGGTCGTTTTTGAGCGGGTCGCTTTTGACCTGGAGGAGCTGCAGGAGGCCGTACGCATCATCGACAAGGACGTCCCGCGGACCGACCGAGACCTGGCCTACTACCTGTGAGTGCCCCTCACCACCCCTTTTAACAGTCCCAGAATGCACTGCAGAGAAGGGCAAAACCACGCCAGAGTAAGCTAAACACATGTGTTATATTGTAATATTCATCCTCAGCATCATTTATCATAATAGCAATTTGGTCACCCAGAAGGCCACTGTGGCGAAAACACGTGGATTCCTCATTCAAAAATGAATCACTACAGATGGACATGCGGCTGACCGCTGTCCAGATTCAGTACCAGGCTGTGGTCCATGTGTTAGAACAGCACCTTATCAGGATGAGCAAACACATACACATACATACATGCATACTGTACATACACATACATACATACATACATACATGCATACTGTACATACACATACATGCATACTGTACATACACATACATACATACATACATACATGCATACTGTAAATACACATACATGCATACTGTACATACACATACATACATACATACTGTACATACACATACATACATGCATACTGTACATACACATACATACATACATGCATACTGTACATACACATACATACATGCATACTGTAAATACACATACATACATACATACAGGAAACTCCACCACCTCAACGTCTCTCTACTCCTCATCCACTGGGTTCACAGTTTCCTCACCAACAGACCACAAGCCGTCAGAGTCTGCACAGTAAGATCTTCCACCATCATCACCAACACCGGAGCCCCACAAGGCTGTGTGCTGAGCCCCTTCCTGTTACACACTCTACACCAACGACTGCACCAGCCCCTCACCCATCACCACATACTTCAAATACTCTGATGACACAGCCATACTTGCACTCCTCAATGATAATAACTAGGTTACAGCCTACCAGCACTCCATATCCCACTTCACACAGTGGTGCACAGACAACTACCCTCAGATAAATATTGCCAAGACAAAAGAAATGGTCATCACAAACCCCAGTCCACACCATACAGTCCACAAGACCACATGTATCAATAATGAAACTGTTGAACTGGTTAACTTCTTCAAATATCTCAGACTCACTCTGGAGATACACCACTGACATCCATAAACGCAGCCAGCAAAGACTTTCAGTCATACGGAAACTAAGAGCACTTTCTGTTGCACCTCACCTTCAGTCACTACTGTACAAAAGCATCATCCAGCCCATCTTACTCTACTGCTCACCCTGTTTCTTCACCATGTTAACTGCTACAAACAGGAACAAACTCACCCGCATCACACATCACACAACGACCTCATAAATCATTGAACTTCCCACCCAAAACCTCTCAGAGCTCAACAACAGAGCCCTTACACACAGAGCACTCACCATAGCGCACGACCCCACACACCCCCTCAGCCCACTCTTCTCACTCCTTCCATCTGGCCGCAGGTACAGGTCTCTGACCTGGAAACGGACCTGTTTTAAAAAGAGTTTTGTCCCCTCTGCTATCGAGGTGCTGAACAAACTGCCTCGCTGAATGTCAGGTGTATTATATGTATGTATCTAGGTATTTATTACTGTATGTATCTATGTATTTATTATATGTGTGTTATATGTATATACTGTACTGTATGTATCTATGTATTTATGTGAGGCTGCAAGGCAAACTGTGAAAACAAATTTCCCCTTGGGGACAATAAAGTATTGTATTGTATTGTATACATACATACACACACATACTGTACATACACATACATACATACATACTGTACATGCATGCATGCATATATACATACGTACAGACATACTATACATACGTACATACAAACATACATACATACATGCATGCATGCATACTGTACATACATACATACATGCATACTGTACATACATACATACATACATACATACTGTCCATACGTGCATGCATACATACAAACTGTACTTGCATGCATGCATACTATACATACATGCATGCATGCATACATACATACTGTACATGCATGCATGCATGCATAAAATACATACATGCATGCATGCATACATATATACATACATACATCTTAATATAGTTTTTTATTGTAAAGCGAACAGAATGGGGTGACTATGTTAAAGTACCATTCATTTACAAAAGATGTATTTTTTGGGTTTTACTTAACGTGTGATTTAGGGGGTGAATAAATTAAATGCCTGCTGGGGCAGAGAATTCTTCTCATATCTCAATTTTATCTTGTCCGAGTTTTGTCTGTTCTAGGCCCATGTATCGAATCTTATGAAAGCTGAGCTGCTGTCTCTCTTAAAGTGTTAACTAAGTTGAGCCCTTCCTGTGCAGTGAGTGATTGGCAGTATTAGGGCTTCAATAGGAGCTGCACAACTGTGCCACAGGCCTATGATGTAATCAGCTGGCCGACATCCCACATCTTAATGCACAACGCAGTTTTTGCCCAGTGTGTTTGCACACAAGGGAGATTTAAACTCAACCGAAGACAAGGTGTCCTTAGAAGGGTGTTGGCAATAAGCCCAGCACAACTTTTTAAAAACACATCAGCAGGTTCCTGTTTGCTTGTGTGCACTTTAAACAGAGATAAGATATATCACACGTCTCTCGTTACCTGGAGCTGTGGCTATAGGCCACATCATATCGAGTTGTGCAAATAAGATGGAAGAAAGGTCTGTCTCTGGCCTTGCCTTGGTATGATTGCGTTTACCTGAAATGCAAATGAGGGCAAACACACTTTCTGGGAGGCCACACTGGTTCACCACATTGGCAAAGATAGACTGATGATACTGACGGAGACAATGTCTGTCAGTATTCGCTGTGAATACAGAAAGCAGTTTAATAGTGCGTACGTTGCTCGCAGCCCTTTTGCTAGTTCTGCGTGATCATGTGACTTTTGAGGATTTGGCGAATGTGTTGCATATTTCAGAAAATCGTTGACAATGGGGGTCTTGTAAATGCCTCTCGCTTTAACGGGCCTTACTTCTCTTGACTCTGGAATGGAGAGGGTCAGCAGCTGTGAACTATCGAGGCGTTTCACGCCGTTGTAACGGTGCTTGAGCTTTGTAATCGGAGAGATTTGACACGCGGCAGCGCACATTTAGTGCGTGACGCATTTCTTCTCAAAGGAGGTTGTTTTGTTTCTAATTTTGTTTTCTTTTGCAGTGGAGAGGGCTCCGGCAACCTTTTGGTCCTGAGAGACATTCTTATCACGTATGCTGCTTTTCACCCAGGTGAAGTTTCGTCCCTGTCCCCCATGTCTTAAGTCCTTGTCCCTGCTCTTTGAAACACTCTACCTCAGGTTTTAATGGAACATATTATGAATACTTGATCCAGAGCCTGAGTTTTAACAAGCTGACCGCTGCTGGAGTCCCTGGTGGTTGGAGCCCCCTGGTGGTAGTGACAGGAAAAAATGATAAAGGTTAACAATGCAGACGATGGCTCAGTTGTTGATCTTTTCCTTGATGCTTTTTCACACGGCTGTGCATTCGCCATGTCAAATGGTGCACAAAGCTGTCCTGTTATGACTGTTATGAGCTATGAGGAAGAGGAACCTCAGGCTATGCCAGGGGCCATATGGGTGTGTACACTTTTGACTATTTTGTCTGTGTGTGTGTGTGTATGTGCGTGCGTGTGTGTGTGCGCGCATGTGTGTGTGTGTGCGTGCATGCGTGTGCATGCGTGTGTGTGTGTGTGCGCGCGCGCGTGTGCGGATGTGCATGTGCGCGTGCATGTGCATGTGCGTGTGTGTGTACCTGTTTGTCTTGGGCTGGCCTGGGTGTCAGAGGTCAGCTATGCCCAGGGGATGAATGACCTCTGCAGCCGCTTCCTGGAGGTGCTGGACTCTGAGGTGGACACGTACTGGAGCTTTGCGTGCTACATGGAGAAGTTCTCCCGCGACTTCAGGGCCGACGGGCTGCACCGCAAGATCGGTGAGATTTTATAAAAATATTCTGACCAGGGCTGCCCAACCCTGTCCCTGGAGATCTGCCATCTCACAAAGCGTGCCTCGTTCTGACCAGGGCTGCCCAATCCTGTCCCTGGAGATCTACCATCTCACAAAACATGCCTCATTCTGACCAGGGCTGCCCAATCCTGTCCCTGGAGATCTACCATCTCACAAAACATGCCTTGTTCTGACCAGGGCTGCCCAATCCTGTCCCTGGAGATCTGCCATCTCACAAAACATGCCTTGTTCTGACCAGGGCTGCCCAACCCTGTCCCTGGAGATCTACCATCTCACAAAGCATGCCTCATTCTGACCAGGGCTGCCCAATCCTGTCCCTGGAGATCTACCATCTCACAAAGCGTGCCTCGTTCTGACCAGGGCTGCCCAATCCTGTCCCTGGAGATCTACCATCTCACAAAGCGTGCCTCGTCCTGACCAGGGCTGCCCAATCCTGTCCCTGGAGATCTACCATCTCACAAAGCATGCCTCGTCCTGACCAGGGCTGCCCAATCCTGTCCCTGGAGATCTGCCATCTCACAAAGCATGCCTCGTTCTGACCAGGGCTGCCCAACCCTGTCCCTGGAGATCTACCATCTCACAAAACATGCCTCGTTCTGACCAGGGCTGCCCAATCCTGTCCCTGGAGATCTACCATCTCACAAAACATGCCTCATTCTGACCAGGGCTGCCCAACCCTGTCCCTGGAGATCTGCCATCTCACAAAACATGCCTCGTTCTGACCAGGGCTGCCAAATCCTGTCCCTGGAGATCTACCATCTCACAAAACATGCCTTGTTCTGACCACGGCTGCCCAATCCTGTCCCTGGAGATCTACCATCTCACAAAGCGTGCCTCGTTCGACTGGGAGATCTCATTGTGCTGCTAATTAGTAGAAACAGGCATCCCAAATTCGGCTTGAATTGAAAGTCTCCTTGAACTCAAGGAACTGTGTGTTGGGGCAGCCCTGTTTCAGACATACACAAAGAGCAAACCGGCGTCTTTTTAAGCATATGTCATCACTGATTGGAGCCTTGGTTCTGTCACTCAGAGCTGGAGGCGGAGTTGCTGAAGGAGCTGGACCCCCAGCTCCACGCCCACTTGGTGACGGACAGCATGGACAGGCTCACCTTCTGTCACAGGTACGGCCCACGCTGTTCCCACAGTGGCGCGCTACGCCGAAGCGTGCGGTTCTGCTTTTCACACGCTACGCACACTCTCTAAGACCTGCTACGTGCTCTACAGGAGGAACGCATGCAACGATGCGCCGAGCAGGGCAAGGGGTGTGTCGTCTAAATTTTATAACGCTGTACAGACGTGGGGTGCAGTTCGGTACGCTTCTATTAGAGGGGCTGAATGTAAACACCGTTCAACCAAGGGCACTACAAACGAAGCGGGGATCATTTCCGATGCTTCGAAAAATTAGATTAGCCTGGGCTACAGCCTCCTGGATTATATAACCTCAGATAGGGCTGAAAGAGGCCGGTTAACGTGCATTTGGAATATCAGCAGAGAGCTTGTGCGTGTCCCGAATCTGCATTGGCGTTTGCATTCCTAGCTTAGATTATGTACCAGGCCTAACACTGTACGCAGTTAAATGGTAAATGGACTGCATTTATATAGCGCTTTTATCCAAAGCGCTTTACAATTGATGCCTCTCATTCAGAGCAGTTAGAGGTTAGAGGTTAGGTGTCTTGCTCAAGGACACTTCGACACGCCCAGGGCGGGGTTTGAACCGGCAACCCTCCGACTGCCAGACAATCGGTCTTACCTCCTGAGCTAAGTCGCCCCAGTTGGCTCTGGTGCTATGATTACACACAGCTGTGCCATTGCTGTACCCAGCTCATTGTGCTGTCATATGGCAGGGTATGTTTTCCGGTTGGGTTAACTGTTTATATAACTGTCTATATGGGAGCACTGAGATGAGCAGTGTTGCTCCATGGCTGGGTATTACAGTAAGATTATTCTCTGCTGTTGTTCCACACTGAGTGGTTGTTCTGGTCTGCTGTGTTTCTCCACGCTGGTCTGCACTGTGCTCCCATTTTGTTCCGCCAGTTCTCTTATATTTTTTGGTCCACCATGTTGTTGAATGCTGTCTATTGGTTTTGGTCCATCATGTTGTCTTATGCTGTCTGTTGGTTTTGGTCCATAATGTTGTTATGTGCTGGCCATTGGTTTTGGTGCACTGTGTTGCTGCCCATTGGTTTTTGTGCACTGTGCTGTTATGCATTCCTTGGTTTTGGTGCACTGTACTGTTATGTATTCCTTGATTCTGGTTTGCTGTGCCATTGTACACTGTGCTGCTCTGTGCTGTGCTGTTGTACACTGTGCTGCCGTGTGCCATGCCGTTGTACACTGTGCTGCCCTGTTGTACACTGTGCTGCCGTGTGCCATGCCGTTGTACACTGTGCTGCCCTGTGCTGTGCCATTGTACACTGTGCTGCTCTGTGCTGTGCTGTTGTACACTATGCTGCCCTGTGCTGTGCCATTGTACACTGTGCTGCTCTGTGCTGTGCTGTTGTACACTGTGCTGCCGTGTGCCATGCCGTTGTACACTGTGCTGCCCTGTGCCATGCCATTGTACACTGTGCTGCTCTGTGCCATGCCGTTGTACATTGTGCTGCCCTGTGCTGTGCTGTTGTGCACTGTGCTGCCCTGTGCTGTGCTGTTGTACATTGTGCTGCCCTGTGCCATGCCATTGTACACTGTGCTGCCCTGTGCCTTGCCGTTGTACACTGTGCTGCCTGTGCGTGCCGTTGTACACTGTGCTGCCCTGTGCTGTGCTGTTGTACACTGTGCTGCTGTGCTGCTGTTGTACACTGTGCTGCCCTGTGCTGTGCCGTTGTACACTGTGCTGCCCTGTGCTGTGCTGTTGTACACTGTGCTGCCCTGTGCTGTGCTGTTGTACACTGTGCTGCCCTGTGCTGTGCTGTTGTACACTGTGCTGCCCTGTGCTGTGCTGTTGTACACTGTGCTGCCCTGTGCTGTGCTGTTGTACACTGTGCTGCCCTGTGTTGTGCCGTTGTGCACTGTGCTGCCGTGTGCCATGCTGTTGTACACTGTGCTGCCCTGTGCTGTGCTGTTGTGCACTGTGCTGCCCTGTGCTGTGCCCTGCTGTGCAGATGGCTGCTCCTGGGCTTTCAGAGGGAGTTTGAGCACAGCGACGCTCTGCGGCTCTTCGAGATCCTGAGCTGTGACCATCTGGAGCTCATCTCCCAGCAGGTGGACCGTGCTCACTACAGGGAGCGGCTGGCCTGCAAGCTGAGCCTGGGTGAGACCTGCGACCCCCCCCCACCCCCCCCACCCCGCCAGTGTGCTGCCCTTGTTTCGCACCCCCCCCCCTTTGATCTCTAACCACCAAATTTCTGATCGACACCTCTGATCTCCCCAATCTCTGACTCCATTTATATGTATATCTATATCAAAATAAAATAATACACTTAAATGTATGGAAGCCCTATAATTTCGTGCTTTCGCGCAATTTTTATAACAGGGCAGCTAGAACAGAGATATATGAACCTGGCGTAATTTTAAAAGACTAGGAGTGCAGGCTGACTGAGCGGAGCCGGGCTTTAACCCCCGGGGGTCTGTGCTTTCAGACGACCGGCCGGCCTCCGAGGCCCAGGCGGTCAACGCGGAGTTCACCTTCGAGCTGTTCATCTGCGCCGCCATCCTGCTGCAGCACCGCGACGCCCTGCTGCGGAGCCGCAGCGAGGTGCAGCTCATCCAGTTCACCAGCAGGTGGGCGCGCGACGCGTCCTCGCCGCCGCCAGCGTCCAGCCGCTTCACGCTCACGGCTGCGGCCGGAGCACGTGTGCGCTACGTCTGCACTCACGCACGTCGGCTCTGCGTGATATATTTGTGCCGCTGTCCGCCTAAGTTCTGGGACTTAACTGGTTCATGTTAATCGATGCAATGCGAGACGGAGAAGGGACACGTACGGCAGCCCTGAGGTGCCAAACATAATGGCAAAATGAGGATGTGAGAAACTTGCGGTCACCATTGGTTTTGTATTTGCGCTCGCCAATTTGGTGCTTGCAACTTTCCTAATGCTACTGCATTTTCCCATTTCTGCTTTTATAAACGTATCCATGGTTTCCCATTTGTGCTCTTTCTAATTTGTTCCTCTTATGCGATTTGTTTGTGCGTTTCACATTCGCTGCTGCATTTGCTGCTTCAGGACGTCTTAAGCAACGTGTTCAGTACTACTCAGCTGAGTTGAGTAGATTTAGCATCACCAGCCACCTCCACCCCAGCAGGCAAGCTCCTATTGGACCGCTGCCTGTGCCAGCCGTTTCTCTGTCACTGTTCCACGAATCGGCTGCCGCTGCCCCCTGGTGGCAGGAACATCCCTCAGTTTGGCATTATGTTAATAATAATGTTGATCATCTCCGGTGCCACACCTCAGCTGTTTGCTTGTGAGCCGTCGTCGTGCCGATTTGCCGAACCGCGGTTGGACAGGCAGACTTAGAGTCCATAACCCTCTCTCATGTCCTCCCTCGTCCCTCATACAGTCTGCAGGGGACGCTGGACCTCAACAGCATCCTGAAGAAAGCGGAGGACCACTTCTACAACTACTGCAAGAGGTCGGCCTGGGACCACCTGGGCGACGGCTGCCGGTCTCGCAGGAGCAAAGAGGACCAGTTCATCCACCAGCTCCGCAACCTCTTCTCCTGAGCCCGCGGAAGGGTCGGGGCGGGGTTTGGAACATTCCGGAAACTCCCCATCGGGATTGGTTAAAACCTGCCGAATCAGAGGACTGTTCTAAATGTCCTCCAGTACTCTCTGCTCTTCTTACAACTCCACCCACCACTCCCCCCCCGTCCCCCCGTCCAAAATCATGCTGCTTTCACCAAACTCCTCCCCCTAAACTTTGTCATGTTATTTGAAATGATGTCACATGTTTACCTGTTCATTTCACTTGTGTGTTCAAACTGGTATTTATTTTATAGGTAATGAAGGAAGCTGAATACGTATCTTCTAAAGACATGGGAAGTGGAAGAAAGGGCTGATAACATATTTCTGGGACTGTGAGTTTTCTCTGGGGGTGTGACAGGAAATGACATCCTGTCATCAGAGCGCTCCTGTCTCTGGTGGGAAGGGGACTTGCACACGCATAGCAGGAGCCATTTTTAAGCCGTGTTTTTAGCAGTCTCTGCTTTTTTTGGGGAACTGGTATTTTGTGGAAGTCGTAGGTCCCGACCAAGAGCGTGACTTTAGTTTGAATTCTGAGGGGGTTGAATTGCGTACCCCCTGGAGAACTGCAAAGTTCTAGGGAGGTCCGGGGGGATGCCCCACTCGGACAAGATTTTATAAAAGCTGTGAAATGATCATTTCTGGTGAATTCTATGGAGAAAATACTTCAGACTACTGATCAGTAAATCCCAATCACAACATGAAATCGCCATCTTTATCGCATTACTTTATTTTTCTCATCATGCTATATCATTGGGGAGTTATTTGGTCTGTTTTTTAATATTGGGGGAGCTGTAACCCCCCGCCCCAGCCCCCATAAATCCCACCCTTGGCCCCGAGTCTCAGTCCTTCGGTCTGAGATGGCGGGTGGTCGCTGCGTCACTCTGAAACAGCGTGTAATAATAGCGCAGACTTCACGCGCGACGCCGTGGTCTCTGAGACAGGCCGTGGGCCGCCGCCAGGAGGGGGCTCTTTCTAGAAGACCCCCCCCCAGCGCCGGGAGAGAGCGGTCTCCCCTGTCAGCCGCCCAGAAATAGCCCTGGCCGGGAAACTGCTTCTGCACTGGAAAGATCAAGATGCATGCTGGGCCACCAAAGGCCTGCACTTTCACAGGTAGAGATCTTTTAATAATTTTTTTTTTTTTGGTTTGTCAACCGAACATGAAAGACGGGGCCACGGAATTTTGTGGACCAAGGAATTTTAAAGCGACATCGGAACATGTTGGGCAATCAGTTTCTTAGGCTCAAGAGAAACCTTTCCCAAAATTCTCCTGTTCTCTGTTAACCCATACAGATGATTATCCCAGTCCTTTCCTCTGGCTGCCGGGGGGGGTCATTTCCTCTGGCTGCCCAGGCACCTGCTGGGTGCAGAGACGCGTACTACGTTTGGTCAACATGTTTCGCTGTGGAAAGGACCTCGAATGTTCTGGGTGTTTTCCACTGTAGGTGGAGGGGGGGCGGGGGGGTCATTCAGTGTCACTCAGTGTCCAGGACATCCCAGACAGGGTCTTCCAGACGCAGGGCAGGTGCAGTTCTCCCAAAAGCAGTCTTAGAAGGCCAGTGGCATTAGCCAGAAGGCTGAAAAGAGAGAGTTAGAAGGGGGGGGGGGGGTATTTTAGGATCGCCTCTTGACATTTCAGCTCCCGTGCAGCTAGGAGTCTGACTAAAAGAATTAGTATTTGCACGTGGGGTTGGCTGAATTTACCCTTTATGTAGTACATGAGAGGATTGGAACAATTTAATGAATTGTAGGGGAAACTAATTTAAGTCTTTCAGCATCAAGATTGTCTCTGTTCAGCCATCGCACCACTCTTAATGAACCACCACCGTACCCGTTTCAGATATTTCGGATTGTCTCTCAGAAACAGTGAACTTGACCTCCAGTCGTGGTCACCAGTGGTAGAATTCTTTTCCAATGAGTACACTTGTACTTGGATTTGGAACATACCAATAATATTATCATTGCTGTTATCATTGCTGCTGACACCACATACTCTTTATTCTGGGGTAAAATAATGCTTAAGAAGGTTTTTAATGAGTAACGGTCTAAATAGGTACTTGCCTTACATGTTTGCATTGAAGCGTGGATGACATGGGTATTTGTGTTTCTTTAGAATGTAGCAATTCATATTGATCAAATGATTATTTAAAGACCTTAAAGCATAAAATTGTATGCTCCTAGTATTTTCTCCGTTGTGATACTATATGTGCAATAATGTTGCACGCTCATATGCTTTTATCCAGAATTATGTATTGTGATACATAATTATGGTATTCACAATATGCTCTATATGGCGTGATGTTCTGTATGTGTCACTTGTTTTATTATGATTATCAAAGTGTGTTCAATAAAAATGTCAACAAAACATTTCAGTGGCCTCATTTAGTGCCCACCCTGGTATGACTATTATTAAATTATACATATTAAAAGTAACGTTTTCAGTTGGTTATGGTATGAGCTGGGTATGAGTGTCTATTCATAACAAAGCTGTACATTTGTTCAACAGCCACTACACTGGTCAAGTTTTGGGCTCTCATTTACCTTGCAGAAATGGAATAAGCTGTTATGCATTGTGTATGTGGACCTTCTGAGAAACACAAGGATAGATATAGTTATTTCACAGCAGTGTCTTTCAGACAATATATCACGAGTTCTGAAATCTGCCAATGAATCGTCTGTTTTCCCATGTATTTCTAAATGTTGCAAGATCTTGACGATATATTTTATTTCAGCATATTTAAGTGTGTTCCCTTTCCGTCAGGGTTGTTGCACTGTTGATCCCGTCCTTATCACATTCCAGATGGACAGCACACATCCTCGCGCAGCTCTTCCTAACAATGGTTCTCCTGTGAAATGGCCGTTCAGCTCCGTGGAGTATTTATGGAAAGCTGGGAGAGGCGGTGTCTTCTTGGCTCGCCTTAATGATAACAATTGATATTATTTACAAACGTTCATTTGTATCATTTTGATGGTAAACGTTTTGATAACAATTGATAACAAAACCTTAATTTGTATAATTTGTTCATTTTAATATTCCATTGAGGACCATTCTGGAAATGTTGAATTCTTTATCATGTAATCCTCTGGGCTGTACAATGTGTACACATTTTAACCTAAAAAAAACAAATCAATGCCACAACACATTTGCAGTACTTTTTGACTGGGTAAACTCAAAAATTTGTATCTAATGATAAACTCTACTTAAAATGTAGTTCATAAATTTGGACTATTACCTGCAAGGTGCTGAAATGCTTGCATTGCATTATGGGATATATTACAGCAAATGGGGACATCTTTAAGAGCAACTTACAATCCACTTGTGCTTATCTTAAGGGTACAGCCTAGTGAACAAATGTGTTGCACCAGCTCTAATCTAAACTTTTATTTAATTACATTACTGAGCAAGCTTCTAGCTTGTGCCTCGGACAAAAGGCAGACAGAGTGCCTCTCTCCCCTGCTCCCCCCTCTCCCCCCCCAGGCACCACCCCTCTCATGTGCTGACACTGGACCGATAACTGCTCTGAGCGGAACGGAGAACGGCAGGCCTGGAACTTTCTGCGAGGCAGTCAGCTGACCGCTGGTGGAATCTTACTGGTCGGCGCGACGTGTTTAAAGGCGCGGGACCGCCCGAGCCTGCGGCTGAGAGACCGAAGCGAGCGTCTGAGGAGAGCGAGGACTCGCGGGGTTTGGCCGAGGGCAGAGCTGTGACGCTGCGCGTGCTGGGGTAACTGGCTACTGCGATCTTCCAAGTCTCGTAACGACCGAAACAGAGCAAGGTAAAGGATCGCACGCAATGCAAGGCATTCTGGTCCTGGGTTGACTGGCTTTTTTTTATGCTTGGCTTGCTGTTAAACAACCTGCCCACACATACGCCTGGCCTTCGCAGGGGAGAGCGCTTGCCTGCTTCCAGATCGGCTCATGATTATTATTTTGCGGAAAGTTCTGGAGTTCAGCGTTCAGTTTTATCATGCTCGCATGGAGGATTAATCTCAATGAACTTTGGATTGCTACACAGCGGCCAGTTAGTATCTCAAAGGCTTTTCAATGAACAACAAAACAGACTATCAAAGTAAGAACAAGAACACTTAATATATTAACACTTAATAAAAATTTAAGCATCCTGGGAGTAGTGATGGTGATTAGCCAGGACTGATCAATCAGTCTTCAACAGATTGGTCTTTGTCAGGCCGCATCCGATGCCCACAGCCAAGCTTCGCAAGATACTGCTGTGTCTGCTGTGTCACACACAACAATTTACAACAGTTAACTGAAATTCTTTCAGTTTCCTGGGTGGTCTGTTATACATTTCACTATAAACGCCAGGGAGGGGCAGCAATCCTATATTAAGCGATGTACACAGTGGACAGTATGTGAAGATACCACGTGTTTTAGCAGGCTAGCGTAAAGATGCACGTGTGGTGCAATGGCCGTAGTGCCCTTTGGACTGTTGCTCCAGTGTCAGTCCCTCACACAGTGCTGGCCATTACAGCTGGGCTCTCAGAGGTAATAACGAAATGGGATCGCACCCCCCAGTGATTCCATGTTTATTATTATCCCGTCCGTCACATTATGGGGATGTCCGTCCTCACTGCTGAGCCCAAGGGAAAGGGTCTAGGACTTTTCTAGAAGATCAAGAAAAGGGTCAGAGTATGTAAATTCAGATTTTGGGTGGCTAGTGATGTCAGATTTATCAGAGTGGGCGGAGTAGGGGGGATTGATAGTATTATTTATTTACATCCTGGAGGGGGAAGTAAGATTTTTATTATTTCTTTCTGTATATGTAACCAACAGTAATGACAAAAAAGTTTGCAGGTGCACAATATTTTGTTTTCTATCCAGAAATTGTTTTTTAAATTTCATTCTCCTGGCAAGATTTTTTTTTTTGCTTGACAAATCACATCATCCTTAACATCTTTAACTTTAACTCATTTATGCTTCACAGAATGTAAAGGTTTTAACAAGGTAGAAGTTAACATGCCCAACTGGATCAAACCTTGGTTTGGTCAGTTTATTCATCATTTAAGTACGCTGTACTGAAAGCAGTTACCCGTGATGTATTAAAAATTAAAATACAACAATACACAGCAAAATGTTAGCAGAATCTGACTTGTGGAGAGCTGCAGTTGCAAAAATCAGTGGTTACTTAATCAGAACACTTGTGTGTGTGTCTGCAGAAAGGGTGTTATGTTGCATGGGTGGGGCAGATTGTTGGCTCCGACAGGGCAGTTGCTCTTTTAGGCATCAGGCTAAAGCCAAGCCGCGCCCTCTCCCCCCCCCCCCCACCCCCGATTTCTGGCTTCCTGCCAAGAAAGCTCTTTCTAGAAGCAGAGGGGTTGTTCACGTGGGGTTTTGCTTTGGCTACAGCTGTGCCTGTATGTGGGACTGCGCGCTCTCTACTCTGCTCGCCGAGCCCCAGGGGCCTACTGTCCTGGGAAGGCCTCCCCCTGCTTCCCAACACACGGAAACAGCACTATGGGAAGGCCTCCCCCTGCTTCCCAACACACGGAAACAGCACTATGGGAAGGCCTCCCCCTGCTTCCCAACACACGGAAACAGCACTATGGGAAGGCCTCCCCCTGCTTCCCAACACACGGAAACAGCACTAATTAAACCCCAGAGAAGCGGTGTGCCCCCCCCCCCCCACACACCTTTTTTGTAGAAAGTGAGCACATCTTTTTCAGGGCTTCATATCTTTGTTGGGCCTGAGCAATGCAGGGCTCGAAGCTGAATGCATTGTAGCTCTAGTAAAAATAATACATACTGTATACCAGATCTGTCAACCGACTGCTGTTTAATTGCCAGCACCTATACAACAATGAACTTTCAGTAAACACACCCACTGCATCTGTTTTACCTCCACATATCTGTCATGTCTTTTAAAAATTTACAAGAGAGAATAGGGGGACGACGCAGCGGTGCAGTGGGTAGCACTGTCACCTCACAGGAAGAAGGTTCCAGTGGAGTTTGTATGTTCTCCCCGTGTCCGCGTGGGTTTCCTCCAGGTAATCTGGTTTCCACCCAAGGTCCAAAGGCACGCAGGTTAGGCTGATTGGAGACACTAAATTATGAGTGTGTGAGTGAATGAGGTGTGTGGCCCGATGGATTGGCATCCTGTCCAGGGTGTATTTCTGCCTGTCACCCAATTATTGCTGGGACAGGCTCCAACCCTGACCAGGAATAAGCGAGTTAGATAATGGACGGATGGATGGGTGGGTGGGTGGATGGAAAATAAATAATAGTGAAAGCAACTTTGCATTTGCCCTGAGACAGTGGGGTGACTCCCTATTCATGCTTCAACACTGAAGAGTAGATCCAACCAAGACAATATAGGCTTGCCGCTTTTGGCACAACAGCTGCAAACAGTCACCGTGCCGTGTTAGTGGCTGATTGATCCAAATCAAGTCACTGTGCGACTGCACCGGAATAGTGAAACGTCACGTTCTGTTTTTAGCTGTGGAACATGGTGTTTCTGCCCTCGGACCAGCCTTCATAAGACATTCCTTCTTCGCTGCGCTAGTTCACATCTGAGGTTGTACCTCATATTTTTTGGAGACTTCATTTTGCAGGTTAATGATAGAAAATGCTTTCAGGTCTATGCTCATTTCTAGCAGTAATTTGCAGTGATATTTGTGAACCGGACATGTTCTCTATTGATTATTGAATACACACACTATCCCTATAGTTTCAGACTAAGCTGCTGCTCATATTAATGAAATCAACTTGGCTACAGCTAAATGCCAAGCGGTTAAACAAGATCAGCCTCGGCCTTCAGTGCTGCAATGGAATGTTCTGGAAGGAAGAGCAATGCGGTTTTCCCCTAGAATGCAGAATGCCGCTTTAGGCACGATCCAAACTCAGACATCGTGCTCTGTTCCGATTGGAATGCGTTGATCACAATGGGCTATGAAGTTGTCACGGTTACCGCAGTGCTTAATGCAAGCGGAACGCTGGGGGTGGGGTGGGGGATGGGCAGATCAACACTGGAGCCAGAGAAATCACGTGTGATCAGCAGTATATATGTGGGATTGGGAGAACGAGTCAGAGAGAGAGAGAGAGAGAGAGAGAAGAGAGTTTATTTATTTGTAATTTTATTGGCACTAATAGTTGGGATGTTCCTCTTGGGGCAGCATGTCAAAGGGTCCAGCAGTGGGCATTGACCTGGGCACCACGTACTCCTGCGTGGGCATCTTCCAGCATGGCAAAGTGGAGATCATCGCCAACGACCAGGGGAACAGGACCACGCCCAGCTACGTTGCATTCACTGACACCGAGAGGCTCATCGGGGACGCTGCCAAAAACCAGGTGGCCATGAACCCCACCAACACCGTGTTTGGTAAGTGTTCGAGCGCCCTGGGAGGCCTGCCGCCCGTCTGGACACAGACATGCGCTCACTCACACACTCGCTGTCCACACGGGCGTGTCCTGCCCCTGCTCTCAGAGATCGTTGTTTGGGGACATGTCCGGACCAGTCGATCAAGTGTTGATGTCACTGGACATCATTCTAGTGTCTCTCTTACCCTACGGCAGGGCTGCCCATTCCTGGTCCTAGAGGGCCACCGGGTTTGCTCATTTAATAATGACTCACTGAGCACTTATTTGCAGACCCTGCAGACCTTCCAAGACCAGAATAGTGGATTTCTGCACTATGGCCTCATTGACAGGTGCTGTATTGCATCTTCCCCTCCTTCCCTCTATACCACACCCTCTTCCCCCCCACCCAGATGCCAAGCGTCTGATTGGCCGACGCTTTGACGACCCGGTGGTGCAGTCTGACATGAAGCACTGGCCCTTCACGGTGGTAAACGAAGGCGGGAAGCCCAAGATGGAGGTGGAGTACAAGGGCGAGAGGAAGACCTTCTACCCTGAAGAGGTGTCCTCCATGGTGCTCACGAAGATGAAGGAGATCTCAGAGGCCTACCTGGGCAAAGTGAGTCAATGACCTCAGACAAAATGACTGGCATATATATTAGCACTGAAAGTGCCTACACCTGTAAAATATTGCTGATATACATATACATGTGAGGCCAGCCCTCTGAGCAGACATAACAAAAAACATGCAAATCAATGACCACAATTTAAAAATGGTGGATCCTACTTGACAAACTCTGGAACATTTTGTCTCTCTTTATGGTTAGATGAGAGGCTGAGAGATTCTGGAGCGATGTGAAACGTTGAATTTCACTTTTCTTTCTCCGCTAACCCTTTTGTCTTCTTTACCTCTGTTAGTCAGTGACAAACGCTGTCATCACAGTACCCGCCTACTTCAATGACTCCCAACGGCAGGCTACCAAGGATGCTGGAACCATCTCTGGGCTGAATGTCCTTCGCATCATCAATGAGCCAACCGCTGCAGCCATTGCATACGGTCTGGATAAAAAGGTTCGATACATCACCCTTAACAATATTTGCACTTAATGACTCTGTAGACCCTGTGTGTGCGAGATGATCAACCCTGGTCCTGCAGAGCCAAAGGGTCTGCTTTTGTGTCATTATTCAAATTCCATTGGACCAATTTGAGCAGTTAATCTACCTCACCTGTTTCCCAGGTTTCTGATTGTAAAATGAAAACAAAACCCATCATACCCTGTGGCTCTCCAGAACCAGAGTAGACCTAACCCTACTTTAGTTCTTTCTCAGTCAGGCATGTGAAAATCTACTTTTTCCTGCCATTCCCAGGTTGGTGGGGAGCGCAACGTCTTAATTTTTGACCTGGGTGGGGGCACCTTCGATGTGTCCATCCTGACTATCGAGGATGGAATCTTCGAGGTCAAGTCCACCGCTGGAGACACTCATCTTGGCGGGGAGGACTTTGACAACCGTATGGTCAACCACTTCATTGGGGAGTTCAAGCGCAAGTTCAAGAAGGACATCACTAGCAACAAGCGGGCCGTGCGTCGTCTACGGACAGCCTGCGAAAGGGCCAAGAGAACGCTGTCCTCCAGCACCCAGGCCAGCATCGAGATCGACTCCCTGTACGAGGGTGCGGACTTCTACACCTCCATCACCAGGGCGCGCTTCGAGGAGCTGAACGCCGACCTCTTCCGCGGTACCCTGGAGCCCGTGGAGAAGGCCCTGAGGGATGCCAAGCTAGACAAGGCCCAGGTCCACGACATCGTCCTGGTGGGCGGCTCCACCCGAATCCCCAAGATCCAAAAGCTGCTGCAGGACTTCTTCAATGGCCGTGACCTCAACAAGAGCATCAACCCTGATGAGGCTGTGGCTTATGGTGCTGGTATGTGTCTTACTCTGACACCACGCACTGCGTTAGGCATCCATATGCAAAAGTTTCATTAATTACGTAATGAGTGTATCAACTAGAACAGTTACATACCTGGCAGTCACCAGCACGTCTTCTTTCACCTCATGAGCAAGTCTATAAAGAACCCTCTTACAGTACCATGATTATAAAAGATGCTTATCATTTTTTGTGGTCTCTCACAGTTTTCGACCCTCTTTTTGCATGTGTTTGCTCTCAGCTGTGCAGGCCGCGATCCTGGCAGGTGACAAATCAGAAAATGTGCAAGACCTGCTACTGCTGGACGTTACCCCCCTGTCTCTGGGCATTGAAACGGCAGGAGGGGTCATGACTGTTCTCATCAAGAGGAACACCACCATCCCCACCAAGCAGACCCAGACTTTCACCACCTATTCCGACAACCAGCCTGGTGTTCTCATCCAGGTCTGTGTCTGTCTGAGAAACTGCTAGTTCTCTGGGTGCCTGAGTGAGCATCCATTCATACAAATATGCATTTTTTAGTGTAAGACTGGGGTTTGCAGTGGCTGTAACCTTACCAAGGGATGAAGTTTAATCATATTTTACTTAACATGAACAGGCAACTCCTGTAGTCAATCATACACCAGTAGTCTTTGCAAGCTGCTCATAAAGCAGAACCCTTCAGTGCAAAGGCTGTGAAGCACAGCTGGTGGACAGTGTAGTGAAAAGAAGGCGTGTCTGCCAGTGTGTGCTTTGTATGGACTTTGCAGAGGATCTTACTGTGATGAGATGGACCTTGGAGTATGATTTGAGCATCCCAAACTAAGAGAAAAAGAAAAATCTGGGTTTAAAATTGTTTTTTAAAATTCATTCATCAGAATGAAGCCACACGTTGAGTAGTTGCTGAGGTGATGTCTGTTCTGAACTGACCTTAAGGGTCTACCATATTTTGTGCGTGTGCTTGTGTCGGCATGTTCCTGTCACACAGGTTTTTTGCCTTGCCTGTCCTTGTCCGTCTCAGTACTCCTGCTAACCTGTTCCTCTCCAAATCAATCTCAGGTATTTGAGGGTGAGAGAGCAATGACCAAAGACAACAACCTCCTGGGCAAGTTTGAGCTGACGGGCATCCCGCCTGCTCCCCGTGGTGTCCCCCAGATTGAAGTGACCTTTGACATTGACGCCAATGGCATCCTCAACGTTTCAGCCGTCGACAAGAGCACCGGGAAGGAGAACAAGATCACCATCACCAATGACAAAGGTACCGGCGACGAACAGACCCTGTTGTTCCTACTCACCTTCTGTCTGGAAAATTTGAATCTGGTTCTTGCCTACCAAGCTCAGGGGAAGATTTAAAAAGCGACGTTGAAGAGAATTCAACCGTGTATTAGCTGGATTCGCACTGAAATTGTTCCACCAACTGGCTGTAAACAGCTTTAGCGGAATGAAGGGGAAAAAATCAAGAGTTACTGTGTTATTCCACAGGTCGTTTGTCTAAAGAGGACATCGAGCGCATGGTACAGGAAGCGGACCAGTACCGGGCTGAGGACGAAATTCAAAAGGAGAAAGTCACTGCCAAGAATGCACTGGAGTCACTGGCCTTCAACATGAAGAGCACTGTAGACGATGAGAAGCTCAAGGACAAGATCAGCGCTGAAGACAAGAAGACAATCATTGACAAGTGCAATGAGGTCATTTCCTGGCTGGACAGGAACCAGGTAATCTTGGAGCTTTCACACATTTAGACAGCCCTGGCTTCGACAACAACAAGTCCATGTAGTATGTCTGAATAAATGTATTGTTTTGGAAAACAGTGCATTTTAAAAATAATGCATACGCCTTCTCTGTAAACTGAGAAGGGATCTATCTGAAGATACTGTTGAATTCTGATGTCTGATCTCTCTCTCTCTCTCTCTCTCTCTTTCTCTCTTTCTCTCACACACACACACAGACAGCAGAAAAAGATGAGTATGAACACCAGCAGAAAGAGCTGGAGAAAGTTTGCAATCCCATAATCGCCAAGCTGTACCAGGGTGCCGGCGGAATGCCAGGAGGAATGCCAGGCGGAATGCCAGGAGGAATGCCAGGAGGAATGCCAGGGGGCTTTCCCGGAGGGGCTGGGGGTACCTCCTCTGGCCCAACCATCGAGGAGGTGGATTAATCTGGCCATCAGCAAGGAGATTAATTACATTCAACCATCTCCAATTCCATCTTTTCAGAGTTTATTGGTCTCCTTATTCAGTTATTCCTGAACTATTTCCCATATTGGACACTCAGCCCACTCACATGACAAAAAAGCACCTCATACAGCCAGTGAAATTCCATAATCTCCAAATAGTAACTGTGATAAATGAACATATAGTACACACAGCATTGACACAAAATACTAGACACTAGCAATTAACATCATACAACAAACTGATGCATAAACTTTTTTAGCCATTCATGTGTTAAGTTATGGCTTGACATCACTTCCTGTCTTCTAAGCTACACTTCCTGTGAGAGAATTTTGTCTCATTGTCACAAACAATTTAAAAAGTGACCTTCATTTGAATAATCAGGGATTTCTCACTGTTTATGATCATAAATGTTTTCAAGCATGTGCTAACAGTGTTCAGAACAGAGTACTGTATTTGTCTAATTTTCACCCCGTGCTATTAAAGTTTTTTGCCTCTGTGCTACATTAAAATTTCCACCTCATACCATTGTATGGTTGTATGCAGAACAATAAATACAGAAGGATTTGGATCTGCTCAAAGTTTGTGTCTTCTTTTTTGTTGTAGATTGCTTTGAATAAAAGCATGTGCCAAATAAATGGAATGTAGTGTAATGTAAAGATATTGCCATGCCAGTGTGGTCTTGCGACATTACAGATGATGATAATGATTCTACACTGCTACTCAAAGTTATTCCTGCAGTGATCAGTTTTAACCCTTTTGCCATATGGACCCAATCATGTGACATGAATATGTTCTACTGTCCAATGAGGAGTCGCAGAGCCAGCTGCTGGCATAAACGTCTATGCAGTCCTTTTGTGATGGGCCATGTAATCCAAATCTAAACTTTTTTTATTTTTATGTATTCAGAGTCCGCAAATAGCTTTTTCAACACCATTGTCCTTGCACCAGTCCCCAGCTCCAGGATCACCAACAAACCTAAATCCCACCCATCCCCAGCACCCCCTCCCCCCAACCCCTGCCTCGGTCCATGATTAGTTGCTCACAATTTCTTCATGTTCAGGGCCACCAAAATACTGGAGCCAGCTCTGTGGAGCCATGTGCACACAAGGTGCTGTGGATTTTGAGTGGCCACCAGTCAGCTCCGGCAAAGGAGCTCATCTCCTGAAGCTTGGTTTGGTGGGTCACACTTAAGACCCGGTTCTAGCGTGGGTGGACCCCACCGTTCAGTATCTAATCTAGACTGCGGCAGTGCCAGTAGAGACGGCCTGCTTGGCAGCCCAGTGTATAATTGGCTGTAGCGTTTGGCCGGGAGGGGAGGGATTCCGGTTGGTGGGACACCTCATCACCGAATAGCGACCCGCTCCAGACAACTGGGCACAGGAAGTGCCGTGCCTGAGCTTGACTGGGTAAAATAGCCCCACGTGCCTGGGGCAGAGCGGGGGAGTTTGCCTGCCCTCTTGTGAACTGACAGGAAGTGTTGGCGATGTGAGCGCGTGCCCACCTGAACTGGGCATGCTGACCTGGCAGGTGGGCTACAGTTTCTGTGCCAGTCGGTGAGTGCATCCCAGTAACAAAAACGGCTGTATCGCAGTCAGAGCATACTGTGGCCGCAGCCTTGGAAGAGCTTCGTGGTGGGACCGTGACACGTGTGCTCCGAGATTATTGTTGGGTTTGTGTAAACTCCAGAAGAGGAACGTGTGATACTGCTGTGATAGAAAACAGGCTTGCTTGCTGTGTTTGACCCTATGAAATGCATTTTTATGTGTTTATAACACAACTATGTAATGTGCAAAATGGAAAGGTACCTGGAAGGAACGACCTTCGAGGAGGACGAAACAATGTGGATGAGCTGAAAGTTTCAACAGCACTTTTTGGGAAAAGAAGCTTGCCACAGGTGTCTGAGAAGGTCATGAATATGTAAACATGACTTGAGGGATACTTTGTAAATGGAGTAAAATTCATAGTTAAAAGTACATTTGCTATAAGCATATAATCAGATGGTACATGTATGGCCATTGCTTGCAAAATCTCATATCCTAATCAATAGCCTGTGTGTTTCTATTGAAAACTGCATGTACTGTGTATAATTCAAAATGAAAACAAGCTGTACAAAACAGATCTTAAGATTACATTTAAGTTTTAAATCCAAGAAAATTTTGCAAACCTCCTCCAAGGCACAACAATCTCCCCTCACATGAATGTGCAAAGCAAATGTCTTGGCAATCCAGCCATTACTTTTCAATATATGTTTGGCCTGATGGTGGCGCTAGATGAAGGGGTCATGGGGTCGCCAAAATCAATATGTTTCTTGCTCGTGTCAACATAAATGTGCCCAGAAAATCTCATGGCAATCCAGCCATCACTTTTCCAGATATGGCTGTCACAGATGGACAAACAAATGGACGGAAAGGCTTATGGACAAATGGACGGACGGATGGATGGACAAATGGATGGACGGATGCCATTACATAACCTCCTTGGTGGAGCACTGAAGCCCCTGCTCATAGTGTGATCACCAGTGTGATTTACCACAGACTCAAGCCCGTGATAGCCAGCCTGCTCTCTTGGAGAACACTACCCACTGAACCACTTGGAATTTGTCCCAATGTTTTAATAATACTTCTATTTACTCTGACACAAAGCAGAGCATTTCAGAGTCGGTGTTCTTCAAACCGCAAAAGGCAGAGCAAGGCACTTAACCTGAATTGATTCAGTAAAATATCCAGCTCTATAAATGGGTTGCTTGGGGGAAAAATGTAAGTTGCGCACGTCACTGTGGATAAGAGTATCTGCTAAAGGAATAAAATGGAATAAATGCAAACAACGCAGTGAGACTCTCACATCTGCCACCTGCCATGACGGGCATTTCCCACACCTATCTACCTTTGGATGAGGACACCAGGGGTGAGAGCAAGATACAGGGCCCAAAGTTCACGGTGGGACAGAGTATAAGAACCAGGAGAGGGCTGGGCCAGGGCCATGGGGATGTGAAGCACAGCCTGCACTATGACCACACTCTGGATCCTATGCTGTCTGGCGCTGGTGGGCTCCGCACTTGGTGAGAGGGTCCCTGTGGCTGCTGGGTAGAGGGGAGGGGCTTGTCTTTAGCACTGGACAGTTCAAAGATTATCTTCTGCTTTTGTACAGGTTGTTGGCTGTTCCTTGCCTACATGTATCGCTTCGTAGTAACATGTAATATGAAGTATATACTACAGTGAAAGCAATTTTTTTGTAAATCAAAAATATGTTTAAATACATGAAACAGTCATGAATCACTTAAAGTTCAAAGTATCTATCCCATAATAGTTGACTTTATTGTGAATATAGTTTTATTAAACAAGTACACCTATAGCCACAGGTCTAGATTTTGAAAGGGGACTCCTTGATGAGATGGTATTGAGTTGATTCTCAGGAATTGTCAAAGTATCTGCTGTGTGTGTGTTTGTGTGTTGGGGGAGAATGTGACAGATAAAATAAAAACAAAAAAGTTGAAATAAAATATTACCCATTATGGGTTTGATGACTCTATTCCGGCTTGTTTTCGGATTTCAGGTTGTGGAGCGCCAGCCATTAAGCCACAGATCAGCGGCTACAACAAGATTGTGAACGGTGAGAACGCTGTGCCCGGGTCCTGGCCCTGGCAGGTGTCCCTACAGGTGACCGCACCTTCCTTTTAAGATCCTCTTCATCAGTTGTTCCTGCCATCCTGTCCTGCCCAATTACAGCCAAAATAGAAACCCTGCCTAGCTACCCTCCCCCTTTCTGTCTAAACAATTCCATGTATATAAATATACTGTATGTGTGTGTGTGTGTGTGGACTGTGTGCATAAAGAAATACATGTCATTCTTAATGTTTTACAGCATTAACTGAGCCTCTCTCTCCCGCTCCCCCTCTCCCTCCCTCCCTCCTCTTTCTCCCCCCCCCCTCCCTTTCCCTCCCCCCTCCCCCCCCCTCTCTCTCTCTCTCCTCCCCCCTCTCTCTCTCACAGGAGTCCACTGGGTTCCACTTCTGTGGGGGGTCCCTGGTCAGCCAGTACTGGGTCATCACAGCTGCCCACTGCGGGGTCTCGTAAGTAACACAGCTGCTTCCCGAAAGCTGTTTGCCCTCAGGAAAATGAAAGATACTGCAACGTATTGAAATTAGAAATATTCATATTCAGATATTATCAACATTTCAAATATACACTATATACATTTTACCAATTTTATACTCACTTACAGACAGGTGACGAATCAAAGGCAAAACCAACATAAAGTGTCTTTGTGAGGTGTTCGGCCACCACGAGCCTCCAGAACAGCTTCATAAAATCTACAAGTCTCTGGAGCTGTACTGAAGGGATTTTTACAAAAGATATTCCCTCATTTAGTGTTTCATGATGGTGGTGGAGAGCGCTGTCTAACACGTTGGTCCAAAATCTCCCATAGGTGTGCAATTCGGTTGAGATCTGGTGACTACGAAGGCCATACCATATAATTCACATCATTTTCATGCTCACCAAGCCATTCAGTGACCCCTTGTGTGATAACATGGTGAAGGATGACTCATACATATATATATATAATTTTGTTGCTGTGATCATTATACATTCCAGTACGATAGCAGCATGTTACATCTCCATAGGGGTGCTGTTTTTGTTTGTGTGTCCGTGTATGTGCATGTTACCGAGGTAACCAGACTGGGTTTGTTCTCCCCTCCCCCCTCGCCAGCGCCTCCCGACACAGGGTCATCCTTGGTGAGCACGATCGCCAGTCCAATGTTGAGCAGATCCAGGTCAAGACCATCGCCAAGGTAAGAGCCCTCATGCCACACTGAGCATTCAGCTGTGCCCCCGCTCATACCATAGATACATCAGCCTGTCTGTCTGAGTGCCTCACCAAACCCTGTTTGTAACAGAACAGAAATTATACATTTTAATTTAAGAGCGAGTTTAAATTTCAGGATAAACTGTTGATTTATATCAAGGCCTTGGCCAGGACTCAAACCCTGGGACGTCGAGGCTACAGGGCTACTACTGAACGTGTGGCTCTTCCACAGGTCATCTCTCACCCCTACTACAACGGCCAGAACTTCAACAACGACGTCACCCTGCTGAAGCTGTCCTCCCCGGTCCAGTTCACCTCCCGCATCTCCCCGGTGTGCCTGGCCACCTCCAGCACCAGCGTGCCAGCCGGGACCCTCTGTGTCACTACCGGCTGGGGGAAGACGCAGTTCACCTGTCAGTCTATCCCACAATTCCCTCACCATCTAAGGCCTTGGCACAGCCGCAAAAGCACCGGTTTTCCTTACTCTAGGCTAAAATATACTTCTTCACGTCTTCATGATCTATTCATCCCGTTTTGGGGAACTGGGCACTGTCTGTTAGCCATCTTTTAAATCTTTTCAGGTTTTATTTATTTATTTATTTTTTGTTGGCTGAGAAACTCGCCTTCCTTCTTGTGTTGTTTTGGTGTTGGCTTGGCAACTCGCCTTCCTTCCTGTGTTGTTTTGGTGTTGGCTTGGCAACTTGCCTTATCCGTGGCTCTCGTCTGGCTTTCCCTCCAAACAGCGACCCCCCGATATCTCCAGCAGGTGGCGCTCCCGATACTCAGCCAGGCCCAGTGCAGGCAGTACTGGGGCCAGAGCCGCATTACTGACGCCATGATCTGCGGTGGAGCCTCGGGAGTGTCCTCTTGCCAAGTAACTACACACACTTTCACCCACTATACACTTTTATCCACTACACACACTTTCATTACATTACATTACATTACATTTATTTGGCAGACGCTTTTATCCAAAGCGACGTACAAAAAGTGCATTTCATGGTCATAGACAACTACTAAACACAGGTTCATAGATACATACTATTTTGTACAGCTATTCTAGCAGAACACAGTTTTTTTAGTTAGTCAGAACACTATTTGACTAACCTCTGCAAAGCCACTAGGCAGAAGAATGAGCTCAGTTTAGGACAATACAAATTACCAAAATGCTGGATGGGGCAACATGTAACAAGTGTCATAAGGGGGGGATTTAGAGGAATATACAGTGTGGTGTAGTAGTCTAGGTATAGTCTGAGAGTGAGTTCAGGCACGCAGAAGATGGTATGAGGGAGTTCGGACGGATTCATCCACTATACACACATATATCCACTACAAACACTTTCATCCACCACACACACTTTTATCCACACTGACTTACAGGGCTCACATTCCCTTTTTTAAATTTATTTAGAGCCCAAAATGGGGCTGAACATATTCCCACCCTAATTTGGAATGGCCAATTGTGTGCGACTGCAGCTGCGTTTATGCACGAACCCCAATTCTGTTTCGCCACAGTGCAGCCACATCCGCGTTCACCCAAAACGTGGTGTCACCAGCTGCTTCTTTTCACACTGTAGACGACAGCTAAGCTCACATAGAGCGGAGTCGAAGGAACACCTTCCATGTGCAGCCTTAGCATGCAGTCCTCAGGCACCCGATCGACCAGCAGGGGTCCCTAGAGAGCGGTGAACGCAGACCCCGAATGGACTGAAGGCTGGCCGATGCAAGCAGACATTGCGCGTCGCCCTATGGAGCAAGTGGCCAGCCAACACTAGCATGGCCTCGTTTTGATCCAAATTAGCCACCTAGCAGCCCCCACAGCTCATCTTTTGACGAGCAATCAATTTTATATTAATACAGCTGGACATTTACATGAGCAGGTGCACGTTAAGCATGCTGCTCAAGAGTACAACAGAGCCCCACACGGAAATCCAATTTATGACGTCTGCTAACACTGCTAACACACATGCACGCACGCGCCCACCCACACACACAGCATAGAAACTCGCACACATACATGAGAGTCATTGCCTGTCATACTTCGCCATGTTCCCAAGTTTTCTTTGCTCTCATTCCACCAGCAGACGCCACTGTATCACATCTCTCCTGACCTCACCACTATTACACACATCTCCCATCATCCTCTTTCACGCAAGCCTCTCCTCCTCTCTCTCTCTCTCTCTCTCCCTCTCCCCTCTTCCGAGACAGGGTGACTCTGGCGGGCCTCTCGTCTGTGAGAGGAGTGGAGTTTGGCACCAGGTGGGCATCGTGTCCTGGGACCCGAGCAACTGCAACGTGCGAGCGCCCGCCGTGTACTCCCGCATCTCCTACCTGCGCCAGTGGATCGACCAGACTATGGCCTACAACTAGGGAGCGTCACAAAACGGCCTCCTCACCGGGAAAGCGTGCGGCAGCAAAGAGCCAGCCAGGGGGGGGAGAAGCCCACCGTCCGGTTGCTCTGCCAGCTTTTAAGTTTGATCCCAGCACAAGTTGTGACCAAATAATAAATGCGTTTAAAAAAATAGCAATTCAATCACGCACGTCTATCTGTGTTCTTGAAACTGGGTTTCCACTGGCTAGCCCACCACCGAGACGGTGTTTTGTGTAGAAAATGTATACCCCGTTCATCTGCAGCATGACAGCAGCAATATTAATTGGCACGCTGCAGGGAAAAAAAACTCCTGCCTTCCTAGCACAGGTGGTAGGTGGTGAGAATTTTATCACAAAATGGCTGTGCATCAAACACATGAGCGTTCTGCAGTGGTGTCAGATGAAGACAATAACCAATAACCAAGAGAATGCTTTAATGTGCACATATGCAGATGACAAGATTCTCAGTCTGTCCTTTGACCATTGCTTAAAAAGCTGTGCTTATACAGCATTACCATTACCCTTAAACTGCTGACGTTTTACTACATCTTTGTAACACTGTGCATGTTTGTCATACCGTGTTCATCCAGCACATCATGGAACTTAAGATCTTCAATTCAGAAAACTCTTTGAAGGTGCCTGCGTTTTTCTCAGAAATATTCTAATCATCAGATTAGAGGGCCAACCAGAAGTGAACTGGAAGTGAATATCCATGCGGAAGACTTTGCGTCACATCTCATGCAAGTGGTATAACTTCACATCAAATTAAATTTAGTTGCCACATTTTACGGTTTGTCTTCGAAGCACATGATGAGATGAGCAAGCACATGAAGCACATGATGAGATGGACAAGAACAAGGCAGATATTACAACAAGGCCTTTTCCTGGCCAAAAAGTAACCCAGGTAATCATGGAGCTCCAACACATCACACACATTCAAACACAAATGACGATACATGCCTATTTTTATTTTATTTTCTTCTAACGCAAATTAACATCATCTCAAAGTAGCTGGCCAAGAAACAGCTGAGCAGCCAACTTTCCAGTTACTTTTGAAAATAGAAGGGCTGTCTGTAAAGGTTATTTGACCACTCTCTTGTCCTGACTTTTCAAGACTTTCTATGATAAACATATTTTCATAGACAAGAGCTTTGTGAAGACCTTTATAATGTGTTACAGAATGAGCAAAACTTTCTGGTTTAAAATATTTGTAGACTCACCCCAGAATGTTTGCAGATGTAAGTTTTAAAAGAATTACTTAATAGAAAATACTACCACAATAAATACACACCCACAATAATGTCAGTGGTACTTTATTACACCAATCTTGTAATTTACTAAACATGGCTGAATTAGGATCTTGTTAACAAACCTAGGGTTGGGAGGGAGTTTAGACGACAGTTGTGCAGACTTTAAAAACGAAAAACCCCTCCGACTGTTTTTTCCTTTTCATCTTCACTCCTGTCCTATACTGCCCTCTACAGGGCTGGAGAGGTTAGTAGGTGGAGCTAGCGTTCATACATCTCCTTCAGGATCTTAATGCTTTCGCTGTACCGCAGCTGGTTCTTGCTCGAGGCCTCTTTCCACCTGACACGCAGAAAAGGGTATTTTATTTTCAACCAATGTTCACAGACACAATGGAGACAGCTCTGAAAACTGATAAACATTTTAAAGGCAAAAAAATCTACTTTACTCTGGACAGACTGCTTACACAGGATTTTAGTCTATATGGTGGTTGCTGTGTTTATGCCTTGTAGTTATATACACCTTGTTGCAGTATAAAGAAATATGTTCTTAGTTCAAAGTTTTGTGTTTCCATTACATATTTTATTTCCTTATCAGAAATGCACAACCTGCACATAATTAAGATGTATGTAACTTACTTTTGTCTAATTTTCTTCCAGCGTTCCATATGGCTGTACAGCAAAGTAGACGACTCAGGAGCAGGTTCAGAAGGCTGGAACACATTTTTTAAAAAAACATTATATTTAAATGAGAAGAAAACCAAAGGTTTACAATTAATGACTGACCATGGCTCTAGAACACTGCGAAATTCTAAACTGTATTGAAAAATTGACCCTGCATGTTGACTGAAATCATAATCCCCCCCCCTCCCCCCCTTTATTAGGTTATCTTTCACCCCAGCTGCCAATGCTGAGGAAACTGCCCACCCGGACATGCGGGGGAAATCTCGTACCCGGACATGCGGGGGAAATCTCGCACCCGGACATGCGGGGGAAATCTCGCACCTGGACATGCGGGGGAAATCTCGCACCTGGACATGCGGCGGAAATCTCGCACCCGGACGTGCACTTTTTGTACGTCGCTTTGGATAAAAGAGTGTGCCAAATAAATGTAATGTAAAGACATGCGGGGGAAAAACGCCCACCCGGACGTGTGGGGGAAATCGCCCACCTTGCTGGCGGCGGGCTTGTCCGTGAGCGGGATGCGCAGGTTGACGGGGTCTCCGGAGGGGCTGACGGGGCAGGGAGACGGCAGGGGGAGCCGGTAATAATTCTGAGCCTTCCCGTTCTGCATGTCAGCCACCTGAAACACAAAGTAAAAACCTTTCCCATTCCATCAATGCGATGTGACGTGTTCCACTGCGGTGATAGCATGCAGGAGCCTTTCTTGCATTCTGTAAAGAGCAGCATCGCTACGCCCTCCCACCCCCAAAACCACAATGGTCACCGCTTTTTGGGCGAGGGCTGACCTCGTCCTCCCCCACACTGTGAGGGGGGCTGGGGGAGACGGCCCGCTCCCTGGCGGCGGGGTTGTTGCGCATCCAGGCCCGGCAGATGGGGTACAGAGGCGTGCCGCTGCTGAACTGGGCCAAGTCCACACTGCGGTCGAACAGCTTGATGATGTACGCGTCTGAATGCGCCGGAGCGAGGAGGAGGGAAAAAACAGGGAGGGAAAAAGGAAAGAACAGTGAAAACAGATAGGGCAAACGATGGCAAGATGAAGGCTAGGGTTGCAAAATTTCTGGAATATTCACTTTTCAGTTTCCAGAAATTTCAGAAAGTTTCTCTCTCTTTTCGAACCCTTTGCAAGGCTAGCGGGGGCACAGAGTTCGGCCTTCCCAGGGATTTTTCAAACGAGATGCTTACTCTGTTTGTGCTGGCTGCTCTCCGACAGCCCGTCGTCCATCTCCTTGCGCTTCTTCCGCCGGTGCTGTGGGAACCGTGACGACGGCCTGTGACATCACCCACACAGAGGGCACCTTTAACTTTCCACAGTGCAGTCACCCCAGCAAACACCCACCCCAGTAAACATCCACCCCAGAAAACATCCACCCCAGCAAACATCCATCCCAGCAAACATCCATCCCAGCAAACATCCACCCCAGCAAACATCCACCCCAGAAAACATCCACCCCAGCAAACATCTACCCCAGCAAACATCCATCCCAGCAAACATCCAAAGAAAGAAAACCAAAAAGGGGCTTACCGCTTTCCAGTGGAAGAAGGAGACAAATCCCTGCGTAAGAAACTCATGTCAGGACGCTCAATTAAAGCAAATCAATCTGCGGTGATTTTGTTCATGAGTATTGTTTCTGTAGAAAAGCAACTTCTTTGAACACTTGGCCCAAATTATGTGGACACCTGACATCCAACATATCATCCAAAATTATGGGGATTAATATGGAGTTGGTCCACCCTTTGCTGCTATAACAACCTCCTCTCTTCTGGGAAGGCTTTATACTAGATGTTGGAGCATTGCTGCAGGGATCTGCTTCCATTCAGCCAGAAGAGCATTAGTGAGGTCAAGCACTGATTGGGCGATTAGGCCTGGCTCACAGTTGACGTTTTAATTAATCCTGAAGATGCTGGATGGGGTTGAGGTCAGGGCTCTGTGCAGCACAGTCAAGATCTCCCACACCGATCTCCACAAAACCATATCTATATGGACCTCACTGTGTGCCTGGGGGCACTGTCATGCTGAAACAGGAAAGAGCCTTCCCCAAACTGTTGCCACAAAGTTGGAAGCCCTGAATCATCTATAATGTCATTACATTAAGACTTGCCTTCACTGGAACTAGGAGAACTATCCCAAACCATGAAAAACAGCCCCAGACCAAGGGTGTGTCCACATACTTTTGGTCATATAGTGCATGATCAGCCTTAGCTGCAGTGGTCCATCTGGTGATATATTTGTGTATAAGAAAAGAATGCTTCCTACTTGCTCAGAGAATCTGCAGCTGGCTTTCCCGTCTCATCGTCATTCTGTTCTCTGCAAAAGACATACATTTACCACAGGCTCAGGGGGGATCATTTAGGCAGCCAGCAATGTCCTGGAGAAGTTCCACAAAGAAATAAACCTATTGCAAGATTTGGGCATTTTTTGGTAGGAAGGAAGCATTCTGCAGAAACTTAGTTACACCGACTACTTCCCTTTTTATAAAAGACAAGGATAACACATGCGTGACAGAAGTACTTCTGACCGATGGGCCACGCAGCGCCGACACTCACCTCTCGCTGTCGCTCTTCTCCACTAGCCCCTGTAGTACGGCATCCAGACGGCTCCGAGCGCTAGCCGTATCGGCGTCTGCAAAGGCACGAGGTTCCGTATTATTAGCCGGCAAACAACCACCCCTACAGGCGCCCGCGGTCTGTCCTATCTGAGTCCTCCCGACTCTATACGAGAACATTAGAGAGGGCCTCATTCCCATAAGCAAGACCGACTAGCTGGTGGTGGAAACATGTAAATTGAACTTTCAACCTAAAATTTAAGTGATTTCAAAAAGAAAGCTTATTTGAATGCACCTACATTGTATGTAGCATGTGCATTATTATGCTTGAGATATGGTAAATGTGTCAAGTTAATGCTTCACTTTGTATAGTCCAGTGGTACATATATAACATTAAAAACAGCAACTTTGCACAGCGGTATGATTATGTGAGACAGACGTGTTTCCACCCATGTACCAAGTAAATATGCTGTTATCGCTGATATTAAAGCGAAGGGCCACTGGGGGAAAAAGTTGAAAAGCTGAGAACGCACGCGCTTCACCTGGTTTTTCGGTCTTGATTTTAACGTGCAGCATCTTCAGTCCAAATGATCTTCACTTAACGCTATGACACATGAATTAAAGACATGATAACATTATATTAGTTTGCGCACTAGAAAGGCAGTGGTTATCATTGTGGTAAATTACAATAACGTTACTTTAAAGTAATATAGCTGGCTACATCCATAGCTTTCCAAACAACTAAGCTAGACTATAATTGATATTTTATTGGTGCAACGTTATCTAGCTTGTTGGAATAATTTATATAATCGATAATCTACGCATTCTAGTTGTAGCTATTTAATTAACGTTATAAACACATTTTCTAATACAAGTTCGTGGCAAATGTGGCATCCAAGGTAGCAAGAAAACCAATAATGACAATTAACAAGCTAACAACCAAAACGCATGTACTTCGTTTAAACGGACTAATTTAGCTGACCAGTCAAGTCGACTCACAATACTCTGAAAATGAGTGGCTAGCAACTGCTAGCTACAGTCCGAAACCAGTAGACTAAGCCGATGAAACACTGTAGCTAACGCTAAAAAGCTGTCCGGCTGTAAAATATCAACTTAACATATAACTAAACACTACAAACCTTCACTTGTGATTCATGTCAACATCGACGACGAAGCAATAATAAATGCAACTGGAAACAAAAATGTAAATTCTCTTTAGCTGACGATACCTCCAAGCTATAGTTGTGTATAGTCCTGCAACGGACATTCCTCTTCCGCGCGCAACCTAATTCCTCTTCACGTATTGGTGAAAATGGAAGTCCACCTCTTTTTGTCATTGGTGGTTTTTGAAGTCATTCACAAATCACGGGCATCTCGATTGGCTAGTTGTGGCTGTTGCGTAAAAATTATTAGGGTCGAGACGACATTTCCCACAATTCCCTTTGTTTGCATAAAATATGAACGTTTGCAGGACCTATGGTTAGAAGTTAGTTCTGTGGTTTATACTACATTGAATATGTTATCAAAAGTGAAGTAACTAAGCCGACCAACGACAGATGTAATTGCTAAATGTATTTTGAAAAAATTTCTAAATATCAAATAGCGTTTTGGTGTACAGTTTGTGTTTACCAGCCATTTCTCACTGGTCGCTTGGTGACCAAACAGAAACCCGGAAAGGCGCGCTATTTGGTTCGTTGGTTAGAAAAGCTATACTAACACTTGACAGTTTGAGACAATTTAGTCGAAAGTTGAAACGCTGAGAACTAAGTAGAATAGTAGTAGACACGGTCATCAGTAATTGTTTGGATTCATATTCATATTAGTGTGTTAACGGGAATCGCGTATTTGCTGAGTCAAAAACGTTAAGCTGTCTGATTTGGAACAACATGAAATCCAGGTAAGGAACATTAGTAGCCAGCTAGGTAGACTAATCTAGCAGTCAAAGCTAACTATCCGGCTGTCTTTTACACCAGCATTCGGTAGCCAGCTAGCACTGCTGATGAATGTGTGTCTTTCGTTCCATAGTTCTCGTGCAATATTCACCAGACAAAACATATTTCCCCCGGATCCCCGTAAACCGAAAACACATTACAACCCATCTCCGACGAAAAAGATTCCGAAAAAACAGAGAAAGACGGCGAGTATTCATTATATTTGTGTTTGAAATGTTTTGCTAACAGTTTCCGAGACGTTCACACGGATGCATGTAGTCATGACTCTGTAGCTCCCATTTCAAGAATATCGTATTTAGCTAAGCACAAATAATCACGCACTAGTAAGAGGGAGTCATTATCGCAATACAGCATTATCTAACTCATGTTCTCACTCCTCCTGAATACGTTCTCTCTTATTTTCTGCGTTTTCTTTTGCATTTTACAGAACCTAAGTCCGGTTCGTCTAGCTAAGCCCACCAGCCTCTCTGTACCTCAGGTGGAACCATTGACACTTGAAGGCCAGAGCTTCACTGGGCCACCTTCCGACCCCCTCCCCTGCATGCCTCCCTCCATAGAGCCCCAGCCCAGCTTCTCTGAATCCTGGCCTTCCACTGATCAAGAATCATCACCTGCAAACACCACAGCCTTCCCACAGAGTGAGGTTCTGGCACACTCTGCCTCTTCAGGAAAATACCAGGCCTCTTTCACACCTGCTGCCACACAAGAGGATTCAGTGTTGGCGAAGTAATCAAAATTATAACTAATTTTTTCGGTCTTCACCGAAATGGTAGTGATTTCCTTTAGGATATTGGTGTCTCTCATGACCATGCATTGTACCCCAGGTATGTGGAGCGATTCCGCCACGGCCAACCCCAGAGTCGAGAGGAGAGGCAGCGCTCAGCAGCGACAGTGGAAGAGTGGCAGCCATTTTGGTGGCTGTCTTCTTCTTCTCCCCCCTCCTCCAGCCATGTCACCACAAAACCTGTGCAGCAAGGTGCTTAAATTTGATTCTCCATTTCTGTCTTCTGCTGCCCAAAATCCATTGAAACATGGCAACTGCAGTAAAATACACAGCTTGTTATTGCAGTTTAAAAAAATTTTTTTTTACTGAATTCATTTTGGCTGCGAGAGCGAAGTGGGAGTTTTCATTACGTAGTGCTGCATTTTGACACATGATTGACTGTCCTCTTCCTCTCTTGTTTCATGCTTCTAGGCCGCGCTTCTGCCCATGAACGTAACCAATTAAGCACAAGCCCCATTGAGCACATCCGACCCAGCCCCCCTCTCTCCCCACACGGAACGCCCCTCGACTTCTCCGTCATGGTCAGTGTGTAGTGTAACACTTGGTGAACTTTCTATGCTCCTTTATTCTTACTTCAGGCCTGTTGAATTGAGAAACAAATGCACCAAGTTGCTGAGGGTGGCCATATCTTTTATTTGTGACTATGACACTATATTTTCTGCTTATTTTCACCTGGGACACCAGGTCAGAGGAAAGTGATCATTCTGTGATGTTAACTTTCGGGATTAAAAATAACTCCCAACAGTACCATCAAGGCCATATGTAAATATCCTTTTTTATTCAGTGTCAAGAATCACAACTACTGTGGTATAATGTTACGTAATCCGCAGTTTATTTTATGCAATATGATGGTTCCCTGTTATGAATCACACAGCACATGTAAATTTTCCTTTGGTTTCTATGTTGTCTGGATTTCTGCAAAATTGCTAAATCAGATCTGATGGGCATATCCCCCGTCTCTCTGTCCTGTAGGGTCTGTCAGACTCCTCCCACTGTGACCCTCCTGATCCAGGGATACTGCAGCTGCAGGAGAGGGCCAGTAGGCTCCTCCAGAGGAGGTGCAGTTTGGGCCGGGCGGTTGGGCAGTGGTTCGGATGAAAGATAAAATGTGCACGCCATATTTTATCCTTCCTTTAGTGTGACCTGCAGCAGTGTGCATACAGTAAGGCTCGGTGAAAAGCAGTTGATGTAGAAGTCATCTGTGGCACAGCTGAGACCCAGTGGCTGTGTATGAAGTGTTGTCATAATAAATGTTACATTCTAGTGCTTGACAGGTTAAGCCTTGGCTGATAAAGACCTTTGTGGGCTAAACAAAGTTTAGCATGCATTAAAAACCCTGTTGATTAAAACACTGATGACACAATGACACATGTGCACCCAGGTAATTATAATGAAGACTCGCATTTATTTAAAGTGCATTATCACAAACATGGGTCTCAAAACACTACAATAAAATAAAGGATACATAAAATTATTGTTCAAAAACACATGTAGTACATACTGATATACACACATACAGGGGCAAAATAAGAATAAAATAAACAGAATAAAACTGGGACGATGAACTATACAACCATTATCAGGCCCTGATACACATCTGTGTTATTTATTAATGGTGTTAATACCACCCAATAATGCTATAGCAGGCTTTAATAACTTGAGTAAAGGTGTCTTGATAGCAATGTCCAATCAGAGTTTTTATAATGGTCATGGTGGGGTTCTGACACCCTGGTCCCAGAGAACTGCAGAGTGCTGGTTTTTGTCATCACTCAACCTTCAATTACCTCACATGGCTTCTTGACGCTGAATTGCTTGCTGCTTTTAAGGTTACATCTTGTGTCTCTCCTGGACCAGGATTGCAGAACCCTGGGTTAGAGTTACGCAGTAGGAGATCTCCACATTAGGTAGACACATTTGACCGGCTGTATAATTGTGTACAGTTAAAATTCCGTTTTTGTGCAGTGATGTCTTCTGCAGTTTAAATTCTGTTCCATGTTCAGTAATGTCTTCTACAGTTTAAAGTCTGTTCTGTGTGCAGTGATGTCTTCTGCAGTTTAAATTCTGTTTCATGTTCAGTAATGTCTTCTGCAGTTTAAATTCTGTTTCATGTTCAGTAATGTCTTCTACAGTTTAAAGTCTGTTCTGTGTGCAGTGATGTCTTCTGCAGTTTAAATTCTGTTCCATGTTCAGTAATGTCTTCTGCAGTTTAAATTCTGTTCCATGTTCAGTAATGTCTTCTACAGTTTAAATTCTGTTCCATGTTCAGTAATGTTTTCTGCAGTTTAAATTATGTTCCATGTTCAGTAATGTCTTCTACAGTTTAAAGTCTGTTCTGTGTGCAGTGATGTCTTCTGCAGTTTAAATTCTGTTTCATGTTCAGTAATGTCTTCTGCAGTTTAAATTCTGTTTCATGTTCAGTAATGTCTTCTGCAGTTTAAATTCTGTTCCGTGTTCAGTACTGTCCTCTGCAGTTTAAATTCTGTTCCGTGTTCAGTACTGTCCTCTGCAGTTTAAATTCTGTTCCGTGCTCAGTGATGTCCTCTGCAGTTTAAATTCTGTTCCGTGCTCAGTGACGCCTGTCTTTCCCTTTCAGTGAACACTCCCTCAGTAGCAGCTCACTACCTATCAGCTCTGAGGGCGTGGGCTGTTCAGACCTGTCCTCGCCTTTCAGTGTAGATGAGCCTGCCCAGAGACCTGTAGCTCCCAGTCTCATTAACCATACTACTGGTGAGTCAGAGGAAGAGGAAGGGGTTTGATACACTGCATGAAAAACAGAATTTCTGGATGACTTGTGAAATTTGGGGTGTGTCCATTGTGAGTGGTTGTTTTCCCCTGTCAATGTGTATTTCTGGAAACTTCTGCACACTCCGGTGATTTCTGGTTTGTAGATTTTCCTGATTAGTTCATGGACTCTGCCCGCACTGAAATTTCATGGCGTGTCCTGAGACTCGGGTGGCCATGTCTGATAATTTATCCGTGTCTGGACAAGAACACCTCCGTGCACAAAATGATGTCCATTTCTGACAGAATTGTGGTTTTGGACGTTGACATGCTACACATGGCAGGAAACGTGTCTGTAAATGCAGCTTTTCATGCAGTGCTATGTTTCCAGGGTGTTTACCAGACGGGCATGACTTATTTGCTTGATGCTAAAGTCATGAGTCATTTTCTTTTTTCTTTTTTTTGTTATTCTTCCTTATTTCTTCTTCTCCTCGTTTTTTTCTTCTTCCCCGTTCAGCACAGTTAAAAGTCATTTCTCATCCATGAAACACGTGACCGCAGGTTCGATGAGGATGCGTTCCATTCACTGCGTTACTCTGCGCTGAACCCCACAGCCCTGAACACCGGTCCCATGGCCACGCCTTCCGTGGGCGCCTTCCTGGCCACTCGCACGCGCCCAGAAGATGACATCCTGTTCCAGTGGCGTTTGAGGAGGAAGATGGAACAGGCCCGGCAGTGGCCCCTCCCGCACGCACAAGGTCCGGCTCGTCATCAGCCCCCAGTCAGCAGCCTGGCCCCACAGGTTAGGCGCTGTGCCTCAGTGAAACGCACTCGCAGCCTGCACAACCCCCCCCACCCCCCACCTCAGGCCAATGAGTTGCTCTTCAACAGTGAATACTGTTTATGTGTGTGTGTGTGTGTGTGTGTATAAACAATTTGTGCTGTGCCACCTTAAAATCTGAGTCAAAGCAGATGACCCTTTTTTTGGCAGCAGTAGCAGCTCTGCTCTTGGTTGTATCTGTATGAGCTGCTTTGCAGTTAGATTCAGAGATCTTTGCCCTTTCTTCCATACAAATTTGCTCGAAATCGGCAGAGTTTGATGGAGAGTGTCTGTGGATAACTAATCTCAGGTCACACCACTGATTTTTGATGGGATTTAAGTCTGTCTGGCTTGGCCCTCCTACTGAAAAGAAACCTCATAGCTGCTGTCAGCGCTGTGCCTGACGGTGATGGACTATGTTTGGTTTGCACCAAAGATAGCGCTTTGCTTTCAGGCCAAAGAGCTCAAGCTTAGCCTCCCCAGACCACAAGATCTCAGGTCTCAGAGTCTGTCGCACAGCTTCTGGCTAACTCCGGGTGTGACCTAACATTCCCCTTTTGTCAGAAGTCGCTTCCTGTAGGTCAATTGGACCGTGTTCTGTGTGGTCTCTCAAAATGGAACACACCTGACCGAATTTATGTTAATATAAGTGGGGCAAACACTTATCTGTCAAGTAATTTTCAGGTTCTTACTTGTAGTTCCTTTGACATTAAATATTTTATTTTATTTTTTGACATTAGAGTTTAGTGTAGTGTGATATTTAAGTAACCAGTGTATGACTGGAAGGTTGCAGGTTTGATTCTCCGGTCGGTTCCCTTGAGCAGAATACATAACCTGAATTACTTCTGTGAACACACTGCTGTATATCTCTAAACACGCTGTGTATAGCATTGTACATCTGCTGAATGACGCCAAACGAAGTATTTATAACATTGATATATTTTAAATATTATTTCAAATGGAAGGTTCTTGTGTACGTTGTGCCCTCTAAGTTTAGGCTTTTCCTTTCTGCCGATGCACAAGGCCCAACGAGGCCTCTATCCCTCGGGTGTTCCGACTCAAAGAGCAGCCCAGCTCTTCCCAGCGGCCCCTCAGGAGGCGGGTGTCCCCGGGGCCCCCCCAGCCTCCGCGGCTCCTCGCTCTGTCCCGATCGCCAGCCCAGCGGCCTCCAGTCTCCCCCCCGACGTGCCCGTGGCGGCCCACATGCACCTCCTCTGCGACGTGCTGCCCTGCCCCCTCCGGCACCGGCCCCCCGAGAGGAGGAGGAGCCTCAGGAAATGGGAGGTTCCCACCCGGGACCCCGCCCACGGCCCTCCGATTGGCCGTTCCAGCTCCACTGAAACGGAGTCGCCGTCCCCTCCGCCACCGTCGTCCGGGACGGCCGAGGAACGACGGGGGGCCGGAGAGAGGAGGGCAGGGCGGAGGAGCGCGCTGCAGGGGGAGGAGCCTGTGAGGGGAGAAACGCGGACGGTCCCGTCCTGCAGCAGGAAAAAATCCGCCAGGTATCGCCACCGTTTCTGCCTGTCTGTGTCACCAGCTGCGGGTTCAGCTGAAATCAAAAGGCCTGCAGAAAGCTGCCTGCAGTTACTACCACAGGCCACAGGTCAGATAAAATCTGGAGAGTGTGTAAGAGGAGATATTGAGCAGGTTTGGATATTGACAGAATCATCACATTTCCTTTGTTTTCATTTAAAAAGTATTTTATGTAGTCTGTGTTATGTTAGGATCTACATTGTATCTGTCAACTTGGGGAAAAAATGATTTGCTGAAGTTGAACATGCATTGTCGAACCAGCAAAACGACTATCAGTAATAAAGAGGGCCTTTTTTTTTTTTAAGCCATAGCAGGGTTGGAGAGGGAAGTAGAGTGGACAGCCAAAAAAGGCCAACCCAAACTGAGAGAGGAGTGAGCAGGGACAGAGTGGGGGAAGAGAGGGTCACACCATGGCCCGACGAGCCCAGAAGACCACAGAGGGAGAGGGGTCAAAGGTCAAGGAAGGAAGGGCGCCCGGGTGATCGGGCACCCCCACCCTCTCCTATACACAATGCGCTGGGCCAGGTAGGCTAGTACTGCCGTAGGGCAATCTTAAGTTTTGGCAGAAGCCAATGTTCAACTTTTCCCGCAAGGTAGTTCTCTGCCCGTGAAGTAAATTTCTTCATGTGGCGTTGTGTTGGCAGGTTGTCTCGGAGGTACTGTTCCCCACCTCGGAGTCGCCCCTGCCCCCAACAACCCCCGGCTCCTTGGACTCCCCCAGATACACGCCTCCCGTGCCCCCGCAGTCCCCTGCTCCTGCCCTCCCACAATGCCCTGCTGCTGCTCCCAGCATGCCTCAGGCCCCTGAGGTTGTGGCTCAGCTGCTGGAAGAGGCTGAAGGTGAGGGGGGCTCCTGTGTGGGGGAGTTTGACCCCTGGTCTTTCCTGACCACTGTAATCTGGTAATCTGAGACGCACATGTAGGTGCTAGCCCGATGTGACCCCTAAATAAGTCACCACCTGTTGGAGAATATTTCACACGTGTGAAACGGTGTGTTGTGGATCATGAAGCACATTGCTATTTCATGAGAGAATTGTTAGTGTTGCTCCACTAGAGTAACCTGGCCTTGGTTATTTGCTGAATACTTTTACGAACCTTTTTTATATCAGTTCCCGTGGTGAATTGAATTGTATTTTTACGTTGTAATGTCTGCTTGCTGCTTCTCTTGGCCAGGGCCGTCTTGTAAATGAGATGGATCTCAATGGAACTCACCTGGTTAAATAACAGAGGAATATAAATAAAAAATAAAACCACCCCCCCCCTTTCTGCGGGTAGTTTGCTGTGTTCCCTCATGCCATGTTTTTGTTTCTCGCAGAGTCGGACGGGCTGGAGTTTGAAGATGACCCCTTGCTGCAGGTCTTGAGACAGCAGAGGGAATGGGCGAAAGAGCAGATCAGGTGATGTCCTGAAGCAGTGCCCCCTCCCCCCGAGTCTATGTGGCCCCCCACTTTTAAAACCACTGATCTACTGTAAATGCACTGCTACTGCCTCTGGAAGTGGGATGTCCATTCACTCGTGTTTATATCTTAATTATTGCTACATTCCATACTGTGATTTTGTTTTATGTATTACACTGTGCACTGAACCTCTTAAGCATTCAGTCAGCGGTGGGATTATCAGCTTGAAGTCATGAGATCTGTGAAGTGACTTTAACTTTAAGAGCTTGAATGCAGCCTTGTCAATCTAATGATGTCTTTGTGCCTTAAAAGGAGTGTGATGGAATCTTTTTTTCCCCCTTTAAGTACAGTTGAGATTGTTGTTATTTATTTACTTACCTAGTGTCTTTCTTTCTACTTTTTGCTTCTTCCAGCGAGGTGGACACAATATTGAATGAAATCCAGGATGACACATGAAGAATGACTCGGACACAGTGTACAGTAATAACATTCATTTTTGTACATAAATAAACATATGTATATATTTGTATGCTCATTTTCAAAGCCACACACATTTTTTTATCACAATAAACAATTATGAACTGTACAACAATCTCCGGGTTTGCTGCTTTTGTAAAAGTAGGCATATTGTAAGCGTACCCGTCTTGGGATACAAACAGGGAACCAAAGCGGTGAGAATGCAGTGTGTGTGTGCAAGTCTAGTTTGAAATGTTAGAACAAATATAAATTTGCATTCTTACTGTGATTAATAGTATTTACACAAGAAAGGAAGTGAAAAATCGAATTTCTGGATGAATACATTGTCATGATGTACTGTACGTAACAGTCCGAGTGGTGTGTTATTGTGTTTGCGCAAGCAGCTTGCCAGCAACGGATCGGGCTCTTGCTCTGTGGTAGTCTCTGGGTCGGGTCACAGTGTCTCTAAAGGCGTGTTTCCTAGCCCGTCCGTCCGTCCTTTGGAGGCGTAGGCTCAGGGTCCAGTGTGAGGCAGAGGCCGGGAGCTTTCCCCTTGCAGCAGAGGGGCGCAGATGACCAGGATGCCCTCTGGGGACACGGCGGATTCCAGCGCGGCCACGTCCACTCCCTCTGGGATCCGGTACCGACGGTTAAACTGCCGCGACACCAAGCCTGGCCCGTCCTTCAGGAGGCAAATTGCAATTCAGGCATTTGCTACTAATAGAGAATAGAGCTGATTATAAATAGCTTTATGTTTCATAGGTTACTGAGTCTACGTGACCGATAGCAAGCATTCAATGTGTTATTACTAATATATAGCGCATAAGCAAACCGTCCTTGTGCTTAAGGAGCGAGTGACTGAAGTGACGCTTCCTGATCCCGACAATAGCAGAGCTGTCGGGTTATCGACTCGCTGATTTGAAGCGATCATATAGTACTCAATAGTACTATGGCGTCTAGGGTTGTGATTGGCTGCTCGTTTATGCTTAATCCAAATGATATATACATCATTTGGAGTACACGAAGCCTCATTCTCCCGTTCCTAAAGGGAAAACACACTTTGTATTCTATTCCTATATGACGAGTGTCTTGTAAGTGAGCAACCTGCCAGCGAGTCTTTTCGTCGTGTTTTTATCGCTCTGGCTAATAGAAGCGTTGCACGTTTTCTCTGCAGTTGCATTAAATAAACAATATAGGCTACTTTATTAAAAAGTCATGCAACTATTTACATTGCAGCAAATCGCTTAGGCTGCATTAAAACCTGAATTAGGTTTTCAAATTCCCACCCTCTGAATTATGAAATTCGAAGGCAACATATAAATAAAATGAGAAAAACAAATGTACACTTGGTATTTGTAATAAAACCCGAAACAGAGTTTTAAAAGTGCCAAATGCAAATTAGTTTTCGTTAGACGGTGTACCTTTCTTTGCTCGTGCTTTCCGTGAACCTCAACAAAGTCTCCTGTCACCTTCACCATGAGCTCCTCCGGGCAGAAGTGCTTCACGTCAACATGTACGGTAAACCCACTGCGATCACAAGCGACCTGTTTACATAGCAAGAATACATTAGTCTACACTCAAGTTTTTATTTATTATTTTTATTTTAGAAACGTGTATAACAGCTAATGAACTGTCCACTATTAAGCAGACATGACCCCTCACGTCCTATCAGAATTCCGATGCTATAGTCTCTTGATTCAGCGCCTGCCACCAAGAATTCTTGGGGTGCAGTAATATCATGCTTTAAGTGCAACAACAACAAAGACATAAAGCTAAACGTAGTTTAGTGAAGTATTTCATTCACGAGTGGACTTGCCTGCGAAGAGCCAGTGTGTTCCGTGGTGGGAATCTGCTGCTCCGATGGTGCCCAGGTATACGGACCCTGTGTTCCGCTTAGCCGAGGGATCAGCGGCGAGAGAACCCTCTCCCATGGAATGCCACCGAGAGGGACTGAAGGCGGCAGGTCGAAGTCCATTTCTCCTCTGCAGCAGAAGAACATAGAACGATTACAAGAGCGAAAAACAAAAACCTGTGCGTAAAAAAAGTTGTTGACAAATTAGTTAAGAAACTTCTGGGTGACATTTCGGGTGACGTCTGCTCGACTTGTTTGGGAAATATAATTAAGCTACTCATCCAAGGTGTTCCTTCAAAGTGTTAATTGTAGCACAGTATTCCAGAGCAAAAACGATCATAAAGTACCATAAGGATTATTTTACCGTTCAGTTCTTAAAGCCCGAATGAAACTGATCAAAAAGATGTGTGGATGCTCTTGTCCTGCGGTGCAAGCAGCCTGCAAATGCCTGGCTTTGACGGGTCACAGTTTTATAGCAGTTTCCTGGCGTCAGTTTCGTGTTTAGTCAGCCTGTCGTCACAGTTCCACCTTGCGCACGGCACTAATGTTGTGACAAACGAAACCGCTACCCTCTCGGACACACCGTAGCCCACCATCGCCCTTTCACACAGAGGAGGAGGCGAGGTTGGCAGGCTACAGTAGCCACAATGTACCGCATCACTATTTTAGAGCATCCAAAAGACATACCATGCCGTATGCGATTTGGAATAATTAGCGTACTAATTCTTGTTTTTGTATTTTGGTCATTATTTATGATGCTAAAGTTACATAATAATTCACCATTGATTTTGAAAGTGAATGTGCTGATGGGACTTTTTTAGATAGCCGGGGATTTTGTAGGTTATATATTTAGTGTTGTGACCAAGCCCGATGACAACGTGACACTATGTTTGTGGCAGTTTCTATTAAGGGATTTAATGAACAGATCTGGAATGGGCTTGGTCATTCTACGCAGTAGTCTACAGCACTTAAATAAATGATAACATCATTGTAAATTCCCTCCCATAATCTATGCGTTTTCAATTACAGAATGGTATCGCGTTCCACCTTCCCAGTAAAGGTTTATCACAATGTCAAACTGTCATTTTCCTGGACGGTTGCTAATAATATGTTAGAAGGTGTACGCCTGTGTGTGGGGGCAGTGTACAGCTTGTTCCTGGCGCGAGATATAACCTGCACCTCGGACACGTGCACAGATATAGCATCTCACGTTCATTACCTTTTTAGATCTCACAGGACACGTTGTTGTGCACGTTCCAAAGAAACTAGGAAGCCTATCTGTCTCTATTTGTTTAAATAATAAGCACCGTCGTCGCTTAATACGCACACTATAAAATCTGTTGACAAAATTGTCGGCGTTTGGCTCAAAATCGCCATGGCAACACTAACAACGATAATAATAATTCATAATCCGAATAATTTTCTAGGCGTTAAAATTTTATCTGACATTGCCTTACGTGCAGCTTTGGACATAATGCTGTAAGTGTTGTTTATGGGGATTCGCCATCTCTGCATTTTCAGAGTCTCTGTTGATTAAAACGGCGGCATATAGACCACAGCAGTATAATTAGAAAGGTCAGCATTGTACTATGTCTAAATTATTTGAATTCCGCTTTGACATCACCTCTCAACTCCGTTTCTATGGAGTGAAACAAACAGAGGTTTGTTCTGATTTCACAGGATCTAGTATGAACAAATTCTGAATTTGTGGGGGGAAAAAAGTGTTTTGCTGAACCTACAATGAGGAAGAAACGTTCAAATTGCATTGTTTGGCAGCCCTTTGAGGGCCTCTTAGATCGCAACGTTTGGCCGAACAGTGTTCCTAAAATGACTGTGGAAAACGAGGCTGACCTTTCCAGCGAACAGCGTGCGTCGTGGCTGAGCGGCACGTCCCGTAACTGGCTTATATAAGTTGTTAGCATAACAGAATGCTATGCGCCCGCCTGCTCAACATCCTTCTGTGATCCCTCTGTCAAATCCCCGCTAGTCAAAACAAATGCACCCAGCGCCGAATGCTTCTCGGGGAGGGGGGGTGGGGACCACACAAACACGGGCCCCGCAGCTGTGCCTGGAGAGACAGGCAGGCTCAGGGCAAAACCGCTCGGTGCCACGGGGCCCTGTAAAATAAAAAAAAAATAAAAAAGCACGTCCTCTGTGCCTTCTGCAAGAAACAGAAGTGGGAGTTTGTCACTCAATCTGTGACTCTGCTGCTAAAAATGGCACCCGGTGGAATCCCAGGGGGATGGTGGTAGCAGCAGCGATTGGGTTTCATAATAGAGCCTGACTAAGGCTGCAAAGAGGAGGGCGATGGGTCATTTATAGACGCTTGGCCGAGAGAATGACAGTTGGGTTGCCAAGATTTATAGCCGGGTCCAGATGGAGCCCTAAAATGGTAGAGTGTGTGTGTGTGTGTGTGTGTGTGTGTGGGTATGTCCGCAAGACAGAGCATCGGTGGTGACGACGCATATACAGAACAGTTACCGATACTGCACAAACATCCTGAGTGTATGAAACTACAGGTTGTGAACAAAAAAGGGAAAAACCTGGGTAAATAAGGGAAACGTAAAAGCAAAACAGGAGGTACAGCACAGGGTTTTAAGCATACACCTAGGCTTATGTATAAAAATCCTAGACAGGCCTGGTTGTCTAGAATTATGGGTAGCATGGCTGCAATAACACACGTTAGTATCTTTTAAAGGTTCATTGCTGGGGTATAACAATAAGCCTCAGTGAACAAGAGAGTACCTGCAGATATTTCTGGAGCAACAGTGCCAAGGTGACATTAGCATACATAGATACTGTGATTGGGGGGCGAGGGTGGCGTTTTTCATTTCCATTTTTATTTTACTCACTGAAAAAAAAACAAATTCCTCATACATTCACATTAAAATGTATTCAGCAGTTGGTGTTAAATTTTTGTTTCAAACATAAAAGCAATGGGAGGAAAAGTAATTGTTACAAATCAAATCCTGAATAGTGTGGGGCAATGTTAAATCTGCCCAAAAAAAGCCATAACCTTAAAATGGTTCTCATTTAAACTCACTTTGCTTTAAACAATCTCTTATGGTCACAGAATAAACAGAGTTGCAAGGTGCATGTAGTACTTGTTCGTTTACTGGAATGCAAGATTGTAATCGATATAAATCTAACGTGGTCAAACAAAGACAAACAGTAACACATTTCTGAAAGTGTTGGGTTTCAAATGAAGAGTCCAGGAGGTGTATCTTAGTGCTTACAAGTGTGTGTGTGAGTGTGTGAGTGTGTGTGTGTGTGTGTGTGTGTGTGTGTGTGTGTGTGTGTGTGTGTGTGTGTGTGTGTGTGTGAGTGTGTGTGTGTGTGTGTGTGCAGACAAGACAAAAAGCAGGTAAAGCAAACGGAGTGAGGATGTAGGATGCCGCGTCCTCTCCTCGTTAGGTCTCCTGTTTAGGGGATCCCCAGAGGAATGGTGAAGGACAGGTAATCTGCCACTTCTCCCCACTGCGCGCGGAAGTGCTGGAATATGGTTATCCACGTCGTGAGCACTGCGACCCACAGCAACAGCCCCAGAGCAGAGCGCTTCACATCTGGAAGAGATCGCATATGGACCGCAAAGGACAAACATAAAAATGCAATTCATTACATCACATTATGTATACACTGACATAAAACGCCTTGGATAACCAACGGCGGGTGAGACTTGTGGATGGATGTCAAAACACCAAGCAACATAAATCAAATTATGCAATTCGGCCAGATATTGTACACCCTCTTAGACACCACATACTGTACTAATGCAGCTATTGGTTTCATAACATGTTCTTGACACGTGCATTCCCTGATACACGTAGCATATGCCATGTCAAGGTAAATGCTTTAAGGTTTTGTTTTTCCAGCACCATGATCACATCACAGCAATTAATCCATGAGGCTCGTTTCAGCTTCAGCTGTATGATTCATTTAATTAGATTTTTTTTAGCTTAATCAACAATGTGGCCCTGGCTATTTAATACTAATGCCTTTTTCCTTAACACACACAATGACACACACAACATCTACACTATCTTTCCATCACATCCTGTTAGGTATTTCTGAATATGGGTATCATATAAATTTAATTATTATGGGTGTCAAATAAATTTAAGTATTACACAGGACATATTCCTTTAAATTATGATGTCCTAAAAAAGCACCCAAGTTCTGCGCTGTGTAGGCTACAAGAGATTCAGAAACTGCACCTAGTCACACTCACATGTTTTGATCTGGAGCTGTTCGGTGTACGTTGGTTTCATAAATGCTTCTCTGAAAAACCACACCACGTTTACCAGCCAAAGGAAAGGAAGAAAGGCAAAACCACCTGCAAAAAAACAGAAGAATAAATGAACAACTGACTGCACAGGACACATGTTTAGTTTGGAATTCACTGCTGTCCCAGTCTGAATTGCAAAAAATATTCAGCTACAGTAATCTCAGAAAACACGGAAACGCCAGGACCTGCAGTTCCACTGTAGGAAATTCAAATGAGAAAGTTATTGATGCATTTGTTGTCTTGACTTGACACACAGAAGGTGCAAGACGCAAATACTTCAATTGTTCTTCTTAATCAATAGTTAAAAGTGCAATGGCTTTTTATTATTAAATTTAAAGTGTTAATGAAGCAGCAGGATAATGCTTTAATGAACAAGAATAAAATTAGCTTGAGGTAAGGCACCCGCCTGTCTGTTCAGTGCTGTACTATAACTCACACATAAATGCCACTGTTACACTTTTTTCTTAAACTCAGTTTTCCAACTTACTTTTAGTGAGTGCTGCACTTGCCAAACTGTGTTTGTGAAGAACAACAAAAAAGTCTAAAGTAATGACAAATGTTATTTGTGTCCCAGCCGGACACTAACAGCCACGGGTGTGAATCTTGTGCATGGCATTCAGCATTTAGAAAAGTATGGACCAATAAGCATCCCTTACCCAGATAATATTTCCTACAGAGGTTGAGTTTCTCCTCATTGGGAACACGTTCCAGATTCATGGTGATTGGCAGCTTCTGGGGTCCCTCGGTCCGTTGTGTGGATTCTATCAGACAAACACGAAATAAAACATGAATAAGTGACCAAATAAGTAGCAGGCCTGCGGGACGCAATCCATAAAACATCAATTCTAGTAAAATGCATTAGACAATACATCAAAAGTTATGACAGTAATGTTCCATTTTATCTCCAACTACTACAGCTTGACTTGTTTGCGACTTCGTCGAGTTAGGATTAAAAATGTAATAAAATTTCGCCAGATTCTCTCGAAGAAGCCGGTAGTAATTGCCTACATTTGGACAGTGGGACAATTTTCGGAGGTTCGTCTTAAACTGGGTGCCAAGTTAATCCTGGACCCGGCCCAGGTATGACTCCAGGTGAATGCGAATCTAGTTACACATGTTCCCGTTGATCTTGGGGCACTGTTGTCCATAACGGTACCAGCACCTCATAGCAGAACCTACGAAAGGTTTTGAGGTAAAAGAACAATAACAGTGGCTTCGCGAGGGCCTTGTCGCATCGAACCACCACGCAAAGTACCACAAATCACTAAGCCAGTTAGTTCTCTGAATTACTCACGAGGAACAGCAAATCGTAATCTAGCTAGTCGCCCGATGAAACCAAACTAAAATAACGTTGCATTCTGCAAATTACTTTCAAGAGTGCTAACTATGAAGCTACCGCCACACTGATAGCAAGTTAGCCAGCGAGCCAACTATCTTACTCGAAAAGTAGACATCATCTCTGATATAAGAAAAATTAGACATCTACTTAGATAATTGTTCACCTTTAATAGTATCCTTCGTCACCAGGTGCCACTTTCGAAAACATAAAACAAAACGGTAACCTACAATTTCTCAACCACAATTCCCAATTCTCTCTCACAAGCAAAATATACACGGTCAACAGTTCCGCTTCCGGGATACGGAAGCTCTACAGTTTTCAGGAGCGCATCAGTTTTACAGCAGACAGTGAGCGTGTGATGTGTATCTCGTGTTGAGGGGGTAACAGTTCGTTAAATATATATCCTCATACAGAATTTTTCTAAAGCCGAGACCTATAAAACATAATATTCACAAGAAGAAATTGTATTCTACGGAGGGATGGACGCTGATGTTATGACAAATTTTCATACTTTATCCTGTACACATTTGATTGAGATCCGGGAATCTGCACATCATAGAAAATGTGTAATAATAATATGACAAACGCCGATGGTCACATGAATATATTTACAGCAAGCTTTTAGAAATATGTAAATGATTGAAATCCATAAATCATTTGATCAATCAGTCAAATATGGTCTGTGGACACAAATAATACACAAATAATTTTATATTTTCCACACATGGTTACTGCTGATTTACTGTTCTTGTATTACATTTTAAATAACTATTAGGAGTGTAAATAATGTTGACACATCTTTTTAGGGGAAAATAGTGCTTGATAACTAAAAGCTTTTCCTCTGAGAAATCGTGTAAAGGAACATAATCTTCCAATTCTTCTGTGCATATGGTATGGCTTATTACCTGTACTGTTTTTTTTTTTTTTTTACAGCATTCTTTGCTAATCTTTATCAAGGATATGATTAAATGTGAAGGGCACTGTATATAGTGGGTCAAGAGTGCATACAGTTGCATGGCTTCAGCTAGCGAAGCGATGACTTCACATGAACAGTTGTGGAATGTACATTCACATTAGAGCAGATCAGGATATGTCCAAGATTCATACGAATGTGTTGCATATCACAGGTGGGTGAAGCCCGAGTGTTACTGCTGTCATTGTTTGGGAACACAAGTCTCTGATGTGCTACACACTGTATGCACTGCGTGATGTTAGGATGTCAGGATTTTAAGCTTCCCAGTGCCATGAGACACTTCACTTCCCCCGAGCTGCGACCAGTCCCTCCCAGTGCTGACCTTGGCTGGGAGACCAATGTTGTATAACTGACCATTGCATAACCTGGGAGGTTTGTTCCCTCCCTTGTGTAATAAGACAATACCAACTCTTTTTATGATTGGACTTTTGTGACTTTCCTGTGGATGGGCCTAAAAGCTTTGAATCAGGCATGATAATAGATAAAGCAGAAACAATGTCTGTGTGGTTATGCTTATTGGTCGTATCTGGAGGAAAAACACCTGAAAATAACAGATAATTTAGTCGCTGTTAGGATTCTGTTGCTAATGCCAGCATAGTTGTCCCCATCTCACCTCCTTCCACTGAGCCCCACTCGCATTCTTATATTTATAATAGTGCTTCAGTCAGCTATGGGTAAGTGTTAAATAAAGTAGCTCATAAACGTTTTGTACATACTGTCTATACCTTATGTATATATACACACATCAACAGACAGACAGACTGCCAGGCAGAGACAGAGTATTTATATATATATTTATATATGTGTGTGTGTGTGTGCGTATCAGACCTGGGTCAAATACGTATTTGTTTTGGATTAAAATACTTTTCTGTATTCTATTGATCTTGCCTGGTGTAATTAAGCCAGCCAATAAGAAGGCGGGGTTTGCACTTTTTGAGAGTATTTAATGATTCCAATACACCAGACAAGATCAGTAAAGCTTAGAAAAGTATTTGAATTCAAAACAAATACGCATTTGACCCAGGTCTGGTATGTATGTATATATATATATATATATATATATATATATACATATACTCTCCTCAACCACCGTCAATGCGTAGAGCCCACCTGGGAGATGCATGGCAGCCATTTTGCACCAGAACACGCACCAAACAACAGCTGAGAAGGACAGGGAGACAACAATTGTTAGCCAATTAAACTGGGGGATGGATGATTAAGTGGCAGGTTGACAGAGCCAGGCTTAGAATTTAGCCAGGACACCAGGGAACCCCCCTACTCATTGTGATAAGTGTTGTGGGATCTTTAATTACCACAGCAAGGCGGGGTCTCAGTTTAATGTCTTGTTTGAAAGATGACATCTCCTAAAGCACAGTATCCCCATCACTGCTCTGAGGCATTGGGGTTTATTTGACCAGAGGGAAGTTTGCCCCCTACTGGCCCACCAACACCATCATCCCACAGGGAAACAGGCAGACAAAAAAATATCTAGCTGACTACCAGGTTCGTAAAGTGGACAAGGAATTGTTGTGGTTTATGGTGATCACTGTCTTCACTTGAACGAATCAAATGTGAGAACTATTGTAGAAATTTTGTGAAACTATATAATGGACACACACACACACACACAGAGACACTCACGCACACACACAGACCAAGAGTATTTGAAATTTGTGACAAATTTCCAAATACAATTTTTAAAGAGTCACTGGCATGTTGCCAATTTATCTGACTGACCACATTGTTTAAACCTTTGCAGTATATTTTCCAATGGCATTACAATAAATTCCACTACAGAATTAAACCATTTGCTGCAGAAAATTAATGTGTTAACATTTACTGTGTGCACTTTGGTCAATGGACATTTTATGAAGGGTACATTAAAAATTAAGTATTATTAGACTCATACATTTGGACATTTAGACATATCTTATTGGACAAATGTTCACTTGTGCCTAAAGGAGTTATAAATAAGAAGCGTTAAGTGTAACTTTTTATATTTTTATTTTATCTTTTTTAACAAAAACTTTTTTTCAATAATAGACAGTCATCCATTATATAATTATATAATTTCTACTTTGAATCAATTAAATATATTTTCCATTGATCTATTTTTTTCTTATGAATGTAAATTATGAATTTGCCATATAAAATTAATAAACAGATAAAAAAATGTTCTGTCTACTTCCATATCATCATCAAAGATAATTCGATGGAATGTTTCTTCACAAAATAAAAAATGCTCCATGTTGTTCCAAATAAGTTTGGTATAAACACATTCTTAAACTAAGTGCGTTATTGTCTCTTTCTCAGTTCCACAAAAATACTCATATCTTCAATATTCTTCATAATTATTGGTCGTGCAAAAAGTATTAATTATCACGGGGGTTGTAGTTCATTTGCTTACTGCTTGAAGGGAAGAAGGAAGCGTGTAGCATGCCCGTAGTGAACGCTGGGTCTTGAAGTTCACTTTCCAAAGTGTAGCTTTACAGCGTCGCCATAGTGGAGCATAGCTCTGCATTAGCTTTCTTGATATTTTTTATGACGAAATCTGAGGAATAACTCGCCCGGCCAGAAATATTCGAGTTTTTTTTATATCTCTCCTGTTATAACTGACCCAAAGGTAACATTTTGAAGGGGTAACAGAAAAGACTCGCTTTCCCAGGGAGCTCGTGGTTTCCCCTCCCCTACCTCGCGCCTTCCCCTGTCGTCTCACCCAGGTTTTTTCGGTGTTGTTGTGGGAGCTAATGATGGCGGCAGCGGGATGCGGATCAGCAACCGCGGCTACTGGGGGAAGTTCATGCGGTACGGCCGCTGCTAGGGGTCGTTTCCCGGGTCGGCCTTGGTCGTCGCGTAGTCGATTGCGTTCTGAGAAGCGTTCACAGCTCGGCCGGTTTGGGACTGAAGCCGGAGAGACAGACATTGGAGGCCCAAGGCCCTCCAACCTAGGACTTGCGCTAAACGACGACCCGTCGCACTTACGTTTACTTGGGATGGAGGTTAAATACAAGAGCCTGGGAGAGGCCGGTTACAACTCAAGCGGCAGTGAAGAGGTGAGCTCCAAAACTAGCAACCTATTGATTTGAATCAGATGGCTCGTACCTCGCATAAATAGCACGGTACGACACTTGCTCGCTTAAAACGAGGTGTCTTTTTAAAATTATACATTGTTAGCCAAAAGAAAGACAAGTTTACCGACAGACCATGATCGCCAGCAAGCTAACTATACCTAGCGAGCTAAGTAGCTGGAGGGTGTCATCAACAAAGGAGGACATCTAGATTTTCCCGTATTCGCTTATTTGTTGTTATCCTCTCGTATTGATAAACCCCATTAAACATAATATTCTGCGCATCCAGACGTGTTGCGTTTTGCAGGTGTGCAGCAAGTCAACGCTGGATGTAGCTACGAGAGTACTAGCTAATGCTGGAGAGGGGGAGGGGGCTAGCCAGTTTCTAGCTGCATTGTAGAACAGAATGAATGTAGCAAGATATCAAGATGGTCGACAGAGGAAGCTTATTAAACACACGCACTAAACCAACACTATGCAAAGTGGACGCACGCTCATTTTATGGCTTTCTGTATCATTAGTGATCGACTAGTATGTGTGAAACCTACATTACTGGACTACGGTGTTTGCACAGTGCCCAGTTAATGGAGGGAAAACGATCGCAGTAGATGGCTGGCTAGCTTAGCTAGCCTAGTATATCCTCTAGTGCCTTGAATGCATTTGGACGAAATGGGTGAAACAAGTAGCACAGCGGATCTCTCCATGTTGAGTGGGTAAATCCGTTTTGTGTAATTCACAGTAAGGTACCTGGCTTAAGTATCGCAGGGTAACTTAAAGTATTCAAGTTACCGCTTTACTTCGTGCAAAAACGCGTTAAGCCGCTATTGTCCTAGGACTAATAGCCCTTTGCTGAATTTAACCATTGAACACCCGCGAAACTTGACATTTACATGCATTTTATTTTACTGAAACTGACTGATTGTATTTAGATTTTTTTGTATTGTTCATGTTGACTATTAGCTTGAACAAACGGGTGGGTTACTTGAGATGTAAATACAAGCTCTCCCATGTGGTTATTTTCTGACCTAGAGTTTTCTCCGACCAGGTTGGTTCCCGTAAATTTGCGTTGAAAGTCACAGAAAACCGATAAAGGACAAGTTACAGCTACTAGTGCACTTTTAGAAATCTGAATATTTTTTTGTGATGGCGAACTAATTTCAGTGTCCCGTAGTGAATTATTTCGTGCAGTATGATCGCGTACCTGCGTTCTTTTCCCCTTCTTTTTCTTCTTTTTCTATCGCCATCTAGCAGAGCAATGCTAACTTTAATACCTAACAGCTAATACTGTTATCCCTGGTCAAAGCAGCAGATGTCTGTGCAACTTTCTGGGGATTACTTTTTAAACACGTACTTGTTTTTAATAAAAGTATATTCAATCTTGGACATGCCAAATAGTACTGGTTTATTTGACAGTCGTTGTTGTCCCTTTAGTTGCATGGTGATATGTATTTTAAAAATATGAATTATCAATAAGAAACATTATTACGTAAACATGCTATATTCACAGGTGTCTAGAAACTGTAATTAATTAGAAGATACCTGGTTCAATAACCAGAAGGACAAGTGAAACATGAGGCTGCCATATTCAACTCCCGCTAACTTAAGTAACTTTAAAATTTGTCTTGCGCATTTATAAAGAATTTACATCATCTTGTCACTCCTGTGTTCTGTGTACCTGTAAAAATAAAAAAATAAAAAAAGGGAATAGTTGATGCCTATTGAGCAGTGGAGTTTAGTCAGGACAGGAGCACTCTGTAGAATGGGGTATTCTGCAGCCAAGCTTTTACAGGTAGACCTCTGTGCAGACAGATAGGACATAATGACCTGTCTGTATATCCTGACGTGCTTCACAATATGAGGCCATATATTGTGGTCTAAAAATGGTCTAAATATGACTGATAAAATTATCAGTACTGGCGCTGTGCTTTGGGTTATTATATTGAAAGTTCACGTGAAACTAGTGAAGGGGTGAAGGTGTGGATTTATTAATGGGATGCATTCATAAAGGGTAAAGGGACTGCATTTATATAGTGCTTTTATCCAAAGCGCTTTACAATTGATGCTTCTCATTCACCAGAGCAATTAGGGGTTAGGTGTCTTGCTCAGGGACACTTCGACATGCCCAGGGCGGGGATCGAACTGGCAACCCTCCGACTGCCAGACAACCGCTCTTACCTCCTGAGCTACGTCGCCCCCATCTTGACTAATTGACGCAGTAATTGCTGCCATAGCTGGACTATACATTTTTTGTGCTGCCCTTTCCGTAGTGCTGGATAGCGTACGCTCTTACGTGGGACCACGAGGATACACATTACAATGTTCATTCATAAAAACACTCTCTGTAATGTGGGGAGACATAAGGTCACCCCATCATTTATTTGCGCCTGCGTTTTCATCCTTTACTTAAACCACAAGGAATGAGACGCATGGTGCATGCAGCACCGGCTCCTTGCGTTCGGTTAGCTGCAGAATCGGTTAGAAAAGCCAGAAGGCTCCTTTTGGGCCTTTAGGGTCTTTAGGTTAACTGCACGTGTTCTTCACCGTTTGCTTTGGTGTCTGTGATTCTGTGCTTGTTGCTGGTGGTCTCCTGGCAGTGGACTTGTTTGTGGAGTTCTATGTTTGGCAGTCCATCAACTGTCCAGTGATTTGATCTGGAGAGGCCCTGGGCAAATTAAGGCCCTGTGAAATTTAAGCTTTCTGCATTATCTTTTCCCCTAATGTCAGATTGCTTGGCGTTATTTTGTTTTCTATGATTTATCGCTAATCTATGGAAACATCTGCAGAAATGAGATAGAATAGAAAGTGATAAAGACATAATGAATAGAGAAACAACTGTCTCATTTGACATTTGTGCATGATTTTGATCAGTGCTGTGAGATTGGAGAGGTAAAGTAACGTATTGTGACAACAACTGATATTAAAACTTGTTAAGTAACGCTATAATAAAGCTGTTATTGTTAGCAGTTGCTGTGATAGTGGGCCTATTAATAATTAGTTTTATTTAGATGTTGTGCTTGGGCAGAGATTCCATGTTCTGAAAATGGAAGACCCTGGATAGCAGCTCTGACAGTGTGTACATTGTGCAAATGCAGATATATTTCCTAGCTTGTCTTTGCAAAAAAAGGAAAGCAAGAATGGTTATCCCACCACTGCAATGCCTGTGCAAGTTATGATGTGTCCGAATGCTTTGATAACTGTACAAAACACGACCGGTCTGTTAGGGTTTGAACATAGGTGTGGTCTGTCGCTTTTTTAAAATCAGCATTAAATGTCTCTGTACCACCATGAAAGAAATATTAATAAACTGCTTTCAGTTTCACAGCCCTTAACTGACGTTCAGAACTCTGTCACTGTTTCCTGTCCGTGCTACTCGTGCCGAAGCAGGGACCAGGCGGCCGTGTGTAGGCTGCAGCTCCTGTCCGGAAGGGGGAGGGGCATATCTGCAAGAGAGAGGGCATTTCAGGAGATGATGTGTGGAAGGGAGCAGGTCTTCTTCATTCTGTAATTCAAAATACACACGTGACTGCTTTTTAATAGGAGATGTTTTTGTAAAACTGAGACTGAAAAAAGGTGTGAAGGTTGGGGGGGGGTGGGGGTTGGGGTCGGGAAGGACATTGCCATGGCGATGGTCACCATGACCGCCCTTGCTTGGGGACCTCCTCTGAGACGCATGTCTTTAATGTGGTCTTGTGTGGCTCAGTGATGCATCCTGGGATAAAAGGTCATTTTTGTCACTTTTTTTTTTTGTTGATGTGGCTGTATGACGTATGGCTCTTGAATTCCTCGCTAATGCAATGATTTTAAGCACTCACTCTTCATTGTCAGTTGCATGTGAACTGCACGATAAGCAGGTAATTTCTTCCTCATTGAAGAGTAGCCATGGGTAAGATTTGAACCATTTTGGCTGAAGTGGGTCTTTTTTAGTACTATTTCCGGGCTTTTGCCTTGGCAACTGCTCACTGTCAAGCAACTTTGACTTCACTGAAAGACACATTGAAAGGGTGCGGACTCGCCAGCTCAAACTCTTGCTTGATTAAATAAGTCTGTCACAATGTTCGGAAACATAGCACATTTTATTATATGGGGCGATATAGCTCAGGAGGTAAGACCGATTGTCTGGCAGTCGGAGGGTTGCCGGTTTAAAACCCCGCCCTGGGCATGTCGAAGTGTCCTTGAGCAAGACACCTAACCCCTAACCTCTAACTGCTCTGGTGAATGAGAGGCATCAATTGTAAAGCGCTTTGGATAAAAGCGCTATATAAATGCAGTCCATTTACCATTATATGGGCGAAGCTATGTCTCAGCATGCAGTTTCAGAGGGAGAGGTGAGGTCTATTTCTAGATTTTTTTTATTCTATCAAGGGAAAGCTTGGTCTCCGTTACCAATGTGGTACCCACCTTGTAACCTTCTTTCTTTGCACACGCAACTCTGCTTCCGACTTAGTGTAAAATTGATATTTGAACAAACTAAAATTCTGAATGAGCACTGCATTGTCCGATTGGGCAAGTGACCGAGCAGTTTTACTTGCCCCAGGAAAGTGATAATGTAGAGCCCTATGATGGGTGGGCTATAGTGGGGAAAGATGGTGCTCTGAAGAAGACACTGTCCTGTACATGTGTTGGTAAGGCCATGTTCTTTCTGCTGCAGGCCTGGCCTGTAATTCTGTCCTCCAGCAGCAAGGTGTCAGCCTCCTCCTTAAGACCAGTCATAAAAAATTATTATGAAGTGTTTCTTGGCCGGTTTTCCTGAAATATCACAACCTGTAATGTAATTAATGACAATAGCAGCAGCAGTAAAAGGTATTTAAATGCGTAGGTCAGTTAATGCATGGAATTCATTATGCTGATGGTAATGTAAGCATATTCATTAAATAAAATAGTCGCAATTCATTTGTTAGTTACACTGCCTGAATTCACCATTTTGATTTGCGTCCGCCTGTTTTTTTCAGTCCAGTGAATTTAAACAGATTTAAATCGCTGTGCATGTTGTGTGAGACGTGAGTGAACATTTAAAAAATATTTTTGAAGACCAGGTTAATTTTGTGGTTTTTATGGTCTGTAACTTTCAACAGGAAATACATCTTCACAAATCTCCCCCATCTATGCTTTCTGAAAGGAATTTAAACCAGATACGATTTATGAGAAATATCCAGTGACCGATTCAGTGGGATGTGTGTTTTGATTTGCTTTGACTTTGTTTTCAAGAGTGAATGAAAAACTGGTTTTTAGAGTATAGTCGCATGGGAACAATCACCCATACGATTTTAATGTATTAAAACCCCACCCTGAAAAATACTTCTCATCTCGTCATTATCACATCTGGGCTGTTTTGGTGCTGTTTTGCTCAATACCAGAAATTCTGAATTCACTTTCAGATGGGCTTAGAACTTCACTTTCCTACAAGGCTTAATGTGTGTGTGCGTATTGGAAATGCTTAATTTGCAATCTGATTTCTGCAGTCTGATTGCTATCTCAGACTGAGCTCCTTTTGGTGCCCCTCCCACACCTGTTATACACACTTCATTGCAGTGAGGCTAGCAGCCATGCAGCCATGCAGCCATGCAGCCATGCAGCCATGTCCCGCCTGCTGGCTGCGGGTGACTGAGGGTTGGCCTGATCGGTCCCCGGGGGGGATGGTGGACCAGGCGGTTGTTGTGGCGCAGTCTTCATTGGAAAATAAATTAAAATCAGCACCCTAGTTTGTTGAAGACACTGCTGTAAGAGGTTGTAGTCTGTTGTACATATGAGTTTCTGGCTGAGTTTATTACCAAAATTTATCTTGCTTGGAGAGCCAACAAGAGATGCAGCACAAATGTATATGGATAAAAATAACCTTGATTCATTCATTTTAAATTTTAAATTTTAATTTGATTAATGCGTTAGTTGATCAATTGCTTTAATTAATATGTTAATTTTAACAGTCATAACTATTACCATTATAGTTCTTAAATCTTGTGTGAATTAACATTACCTGGGTGTAAAGAAAATGTGCCATGCAAGAATTGGTTTTGATCCTCTGTGTCTCTGTCAGGGAGATGATTTCCGAGGGTTTGACCCTGAAAATGAAGGCTACAGGAGCCCTTTGCGCTCCGGACACAATCCCTCAAAAAGTGAGTACCCCCCTGTGCGAACCCTTTAAGGGGCAAGATCACAAATATTTGATTAGTATGTTCTTAACTGAAAATTCTAATGCTGATGTCACGATCACCATGGTAATTGAAAGCAGTGGAGCTCTAGAACACTGACCCCCCCCCCCCCAACTTTCTTTCATTTTTAAAAATTTCCTTTAGGCTTTTTTTTTTCCTGCTAACCGTGCATGGATTTGTAGAAATCTTCATGTCAGTTTCCAAATTTTTATTGGTGGATGGTAAAACATTTTACAAGCACAGAGGTCTGTTGCATAACTAAATTAGTTTTGGTTATGAACCAATTACAGAAATTGTGCTTGTGGTTCCTGTTTAAAACTAGACATTAGAGTATAGCTCCATCTTTCACAGCTGCATAAATTGGCAATGTGAGTTTGAATGGGTGATTCAGCTGCACTTGTTCGGCCTCCTCTGCTCCTGAATAATGTGTGATAGAATAACAAAGCTATAATCTGCAGTGAGGCAGTTGTTGAGAAAACACAGGCTGTGGTTTTGGATGTACTAATGAGAATTGACTGTACAACTCATTCATCTTTATTTTCAGGCAATCCTCCGAAACCTAAATTGTCAAAACTGACACAAGAGAAGCACCCTCCTGCACCTGCCTTTTCGTCAACAAGAACTGCTTCACCAGTTCCTAAAAAGCCTTCTAAACCGCCCCCAGAACCTAGGCAGAAATCTCAAACAAACAGTGGCAAAGGTTCAAAAAACCACCCTTCACAAACAGAAAAGAAAGTGCCACCTCAGTCATCAACAAGGGGAAAACCCAAAAACTCCACAAAGCCCAGAATTACTGTCAAATTGGCGTCAAAAAAGACAGTCAAGAAAGAACCTGTGGTTCATCCGAAGCCCGGAAAAAAGCTAAAGGTGGCAGGTTTTAAATTCCTTTCGAAAGCCAGGAAAGTACAAGGTGCCCAGCTCTCCAGTGCCCATGTGAAGTTAAAGAAAGGGAGCCTAGCTGGAGGTGCAGAACCTGCAAAAAGCAGAGGGGGAAAAAGAGGACAAGCCACCATCACAAAGCAAGGCGGGAGGAAGGCAGCAGAGAAAATAGAACCCAGCATCTTTCGTCGGAGGGCCAAAGCTAATACTGATGACCAAAAGACAGAAGGGGAGCCCGCCATGCCAAAGCTGGATCTTCCGTTGGAAGCTGTAAGTGCAGAGTCAAAAACCGATGGAAGGAAATGCCGACGCAGGCGGAAAGCTTCGGAGACTAACCCTGAAGTCTTTAAACAAAGGAGGCGTAAAAAAGTAGGTCCACTGTGTGAAACTGGTGGGAGTCTCATGACCGAATCAGAAAGTCCAAGTTTGGAGGTCAGCACTGCAGAGATCTCAACAGTGACAAGGGACAGTGCGGTACTTGGTGAGGAAAAGGAGAAAGTGTCAAGCATAAATGAGCACAAGGAAGACTATCAGGTAACTGGCATCCCTATCCCTTTAGCAGTAGAGCCAGAAAAGTCATCTGTTGATGCTGCTGAGTGCCTACCTTTTGAAAGTGACGGGCAAGACATGGGGATCCCAGGACTGAAGCTGAAGAGGGTTAGGAATCCCAAAGCTATGCTGGCCAGTTCAGCCCGGTCACACTCTAGTGGACATGGCTCCAAGGGCTCACGCAAGAAGCAGAGTAAATTTGTGTGGACCCTGACGTTAGTAAAAGGTAAAAGCAAAACCAGTAAGCCACAGGAGTCTGAAGATCTTGGCAAAACAGCAGAGGGTGTGGGAGACTCCACAAAAATTAACCAAGCTTCTTCCGATGACTCTTGGGTGATTAAAAGTCCCGAGAAGGTGGACTGTGAGGAGATTAAAGTTGAGGACGCACCAGAAGTAACAAAGCACAGACGAAAACGAGCAAAGTCATGTAAGCGGAGAAAAGACAAGTTATCTGTAAGTATTGAGCTGGGAGAGGTGAAGCAAGCGTATCCAGATGAGGCCACACAAACGGATGGAAATATATTAATCGAAGACACTGTACCGCCACTCCAGCTGAAGGTGGTTTCCTCACCCGGCAAATTCAACAGTTTGCAGCCGTCGTTCTTGATTCGTCGAGTTGGTCCTGATTCTGCGGAGAAAGAATTAATAGCGGAAACTATCAGTGATATTCCTGAGGAAAAACCGGCCGTATTGGAAGCTACCATCCAGCCAGCTCCTAAAGTAAGGGTGAGAGCTAACCTCACTAGCTCAAGAAAGAAGCGTGGCCATAAGCCTTGGACAAGCCACAAACGTAAGACTAAGAAGAATCTCCCTGTTGAAATCACTCCACATTTACCTGTTGCCGAAGCTGAGGCCCAGACTGAGGAATTTTCGGCAACAGCTGTTATGCCTAAGCCAAGACGACGAAAGAGTCAGGTGGGAGTTTCAAGGAGAAAAAGGTTGTCTCCTGTGAGGAAGAAGCAGTGGCCCTGTGAAACTGTGGCTGCTCTTGAGCCTGCCTCCTCTGAACCTTTGGCAGTGCCCGACACGCAGCCAGAGTCGAGAGAGGAGGTTGCTGCAGATCCAAAAGGAGATGGAGAGGTCTTGGTGTTGGAACCTCCTGTGACAGAAGAACGACCATTGTGTTTTGTGAGGAAACCTCGTAGACAAGGCAAGAAGCGTCGAAGGGCATTAATTGGTCAAAGGTTGAAACGTAAAGGCCAGCCTCCTAGATTGCCTCAGGAGAGGTTTGATGTTGAGGATTACCGTTCGTTTGCCACCTCGACCCCTTCAAGGCCTAAACTAGTTGGTGTTCTGAAGACAAAATACCGTAGGAAACAAGTTCCTACCTCAAGCCTTCAGTTTCTTGGGGTGAAACGTGCAAGGGCCAGGCCAGCGATTTTGAGTAAGGAATTGGAAATGGGGTTAGCCCAGCAGTTTTTTGACCAGGATGAGAAGGATGGAGCAGAGGGAGGTTTGCAGCCAGCCTCCAGACAGCTCCAGAGGGGGAAATCCAAGTTCCTCAAGAACATCCGCCATTTTATCATGCCTGTGGTTAGTGCTCGATCCTCACGGGTCATCAAGACGCCAAAGAGGTTTATGGATGATGCAGGTATGTCTGTTCTCCCCAAAAGGAGTACCCCGAAGAAAGGCCACCACTTCGGCCTGCATCCACGGCTGGGCAGGAAACGTGAGGATGGTGTTGTCGAGGACCTGACCCCTGAAATGCCTCAGGAAAATGAAGACACTCTGACAGAGCCCTCATTGGATGCTGATCTGTCATTAAGCCAGGAGACCAGTGATGATTCCACACTTGCCGATGAAGGTCCGACCATCGACAATCTTTCGGGAAAGCGAAAGTCCCTCTTAAGGGAGCCCAGTTTCAAATGGCGTGTGATCGGGGCTTCTGGTGGAGAAGTGTTCACTCTCGCTAAACCCAGAGAGAAAGTTAGAAAATACAAGAAACGACTTTCCCCTAAAGGTTTCCTAACATGCGGGGACCCATCTTCCTCCAGTCCTGCCCTCCCTCGCATGAAAAGGACTCCTAAGCTCTGTAAAGGGAAGACTCAATCAAAGCTGTATAAAAAACTGAAGCTGACCCCAGGCACTGGTAGAAAACGCCGGAAGAAGGATGGGACCTGCTTTGCTTTTGGAAACCCCGCTGATGTGGAAAAGAGAGGCCGAGCTGATGACGACAAGGGCTCGTGTGGGATGAAGTCTCTCTCCGACACGGAGAACGAAAAACCCAAGCTGAAGATCGAGGATCTCAATTCTCCCGGAGTCGTCCGAAAAGTAGCGGTGTGTGTCCGCGCCAGTGATTCCGAGGTCCTGGTGTCGCAGAGTGGACCTCACACGGAGGAATGGGAAAAGGAAAAGATGAACATGAACGCTGAGTCTCCTAGGCCCAAACCCAACGGTAAACATTCTCTTTGCTATGTGCATAGGCATATGTTGTTCGTGAACTCCCAGACTAAAGAGATTAATTAACACATCACGTTAGCGTAATTTTTGGTTTGAACATGTTCATAAAATGCGATGTGTATACTTAACTTGATTAATGTTCTGTTAGCCGTGTTCTGTTGCCCTGTTTGACTACCCTGTCCTCTCCTAAAGATGAGACCTTGAAATCAGAGGCTGCAGATCAGGAGCTGCAGCCTGAGTTGGACGGGAGTACGGAGAGCGACCGGGTGGTGTTGGAGGAGAAGGGCACCTCGAACCGCATTCGTCTGACCAGTGCCAACAAGAGGATGTTCCACCTGCTGAAGAGGGCGAGGGTCCAGCTCATCAAGATTGACCAGCAGAAGCAGCTGAAGTCTTCCCAGGTAACGACCCTTTCCCGGTTACATGTCCTAGATGTTGTGCTTCACTGTCTGTTTTTTGGTTTTCCTTCGCCGGTGCTGTTACGATCTCTGTCGTAAGTTCAGCGCTTAACGGCACTCGCGTGCAACGGTGACTAAACGTGGGTTTTCTGTAGCTTCTGTGCGGGTCTATGAGTGCGGGAGCTCGAGATGCCAGTGTGACAGGTGTGAAGAGAAGAATGAAAAGAAAGGAGCGCATTGAAGCTGGCTCCGCTAACAAGAATGGGGCCCCTCAGGTATGGGTATGACTCTGAGACAGAAACTCAAAAAGTCCTCCCACGCACTTACCGTTAAGCCACTGACTTTTTTTGTTTGTTGCTGCCCCAGGCCACACAGTACTGCAAGAGCGAACTAATATTGATCACATGAATGATTGGTACAGTATCTGTGAATCTGAGTGTGCCCTGCAGGTGTTCACGTTGACTAGAGAAACTCTGGTTCACTTAACCTCACACTGCTCTTGGTAGGCACCATCGCTGTAGTCAGTTAATGAAATAGCTGAGGCTTCAGCCTAAAGACTTTAGCGCTGGCCTGCCTGTATTAGGTGAACCACCTAAAGCCCTTAAGTTGCATATTTTCTATTTGTTGACCCCTAACTTAGTTCTGTGAAGTAACGGGTTTGCAGTATGAAGTTGTTGACATTTATATTTCAAGTCTTCATCACCCAGTAACATTGCAAGACAATGGCGAGCATTTCACAAGTAAAAGTTTGAGCACACTCTTCATCCTCCGCCATCACTTCTGTGATTAAATGAGTGTTCTTATTGTAACTGAATAATGAGCATCATAGTGAGAATCATTGTATTTTCGGTTGCTTTGATGTGAACACTGCCCCTGAATGTGCATCGTGGTTTTAGTCATCCTTGTAAATGTCCAGTCGGTCTTTCTGCCTGTGTATTGCGCGTGTGTGTAAGTATGAATGAGTGTAGTCCTGCAGTGAAATCTGCTCGTCTGTTGTGAATGTAATCCAACAGTGTCCTGTAGCTGCACTTCTTTTTGGACCGCAGGGTTGTCTCCAAGTGGCCGATCGCTGCTGTTAGGACGGTCGGTTTGAGCCTGTCTTCCTGTTCTTCCCCCCCACCCCCGCCCCCCCCTGGCAGGACCTGCGCCGGGGCGGCCCGCGGATCAAGCACGTGTGCCGGGCGGCGGCCGTGGTGCTGGGCCAGCCCCGCGCCACCGTCCCCGAAGACGGGCCGAGGCTGAGCGCCCTGCCGCTCCACGAGCGGTCCGGCGCCTCCCCCTCCCCCACCGCACAGGGTGAGGCCCCCCCGAGAGCGCCGAGCCGCTCTGCCGCTGAGCCGGGCGCTCGCCGGCCCGGCGCTAGAGACGCTAGAGAAACCGTGGAAGTGCTCACTTTCTGTCTTCTGCCTGCTTCTTTCTCCTTCCCCCCCGTGTTCATCAGTCGATGAGGTGACATCTTTCTTTGTGAAAGTCGCATCGTGTGTACATTTACGATTATTCATCTTGCAGGTGCTCTTGTCCATCTCACAAGGCCATTCTGACTAATGATACCAAGTGCAAATAGGTATGGGTTGCTAACTATAAGCAACAGAACAGCGTAGGAACAGACACTATGTATTTAATGCAAGGCTGATCAGATTCAGCCTCAATACAAGTGGGTTATTTCTCTCTTCTTTTTTTCCTTGAGTTTGTGCCTTCCTCGAGCGTGAGAAACCCCAAAGGATTCTTTTTTTAATGGTGGTCTTCTCCCCCCCACCCACAGGCCGGACGTCCCCTTCAGGGCCCGGAAGCCCCGCCCAGCAGGAGCCGAAGGTTTCTAAGGGGCGGGGCCTAGTCGTGCGTCCGCGAAGCGAGTACGGGCCCTTCGGCATGAGGTCACGGAGGTGTGGGACCTGCAAGGGGTGCCACCACGAGGAGGACTGCGGAAAGTGCATCAACTGCCTGGACAAGCCCAAGTTCGGGGGACCCAACACAAAACGCCAGTGCTGTGTGTAAGTGGCACGCTGTCGATGCTCAGGGCAACCTGTAACCCTCAGGAGGAGGGTTTTTTAAACCAGCTTTTGAGTCTAATAGTTCTAGACAGTTCAACCCATAAACCAAAAAAATGCCTTTCCTCCATGAGTCATGTTTGCAATTTGTTTTGTGAACTAAATATACTCCTCATTGTATTTGAAAATAGGATTCATTTCTGACTGTATTCATTTTTTTTGGTACTGATGTAAAAAATCGGGCAATTTCTCTTCCATAGATGGGATTTACAATGATAGTATCCATTTCCAGTTGCATTTCCGCCTTTGACCTTTACACTTCAAATGACTGAACTCATTTAATATCATATGGGACCGCTCACTTTCTCTTGCTCTCTCTCTCCCTTCCTTCCTCCCTTCAAGGTTTAAGAGGTGTGACCGGATCGAGGAGAGAAAGGCTCAGCGCCTGGTGGGCAAGTTCCACAAAGGTACGCCGGCATGCAGTTACACACACCATCCATCGGATGTCGCCATTTACCCCAGAATGAGCTCCTTCTCGAGCCTCATCATAGCGCCTGAAGCCATTTGCGTTTACGTTTAGGCATTTAGCAGAAGCTGTGGTCCGGTCAGAGTGACTGACTTTAGTGTGGATGTACAGGTTTAGGCCACAAGCAGTGCTGATGCCAAGTCACTAGGTTCATAACAGATGGTAGTCGTCAAGGCATAATCCTGCAACATGAAGTTAGGTACTCTAATAGGTGCAAGGAAGGAAATTGAGATTATTAGGAAGCATGGGTTACAGTTTCATTTTTCAACGGTTTGAGCATCAGATGCAGTTTAAATAGGCATGTTTTCACTGGTGTGTGTGTGTGTGTGTGTACAGTTCACACAAAGCGGAGGAGGTCATCTGCGAGCGGCTGTCACTCCAGCAACGACGAGGGCGAGGCGGGGGAAGCGGGGGGCCGGTCGCCGGCCACGCCCACGGCCGACGGAGAGAGCCCGTCGCTACGGAAACAGCCGCGCCGCTGCGTGAAACCACGCTCCTACTGCGACCTCCTGGACTACGACTCGGACCTGGACATGGTGGGCGGCTCCAGCTCCGCCTCCCCTGGCCGCCGCAGGGCGCCCGGGCCCCGCAGCCAAGGTAGGAGCGGGAGGAGGGGTCAGCTGACCAGGGCACAGATACCCAGCTCTGCGTGCGCGCGCATTGGGTGTGCTGTCGCCCTCTAGTGGCGAAGCTGGAACATTTCAGTTTTCCTGTTCCAGGAGATCTGCCGTCCTGCACGTTTTCATTTTAACCCTGATTTGATAGCCCTGATTCTACTGAGTTAGCGGCTCAGCGAGATCGCTAGCTGTTGAACGAGGTTCGCTTTGCCAGAGTTGAAATGGAAACCTACAGGATGTTAGACGAGTTGGAGCTGTCCTGGTCTAGAAGCTGAGGTGGGGGTGTGGGGCGGGGGGGCCGGTAGACTTTCGGGAAGCGAGGGATTGGTTGGAAGGAAGCGAAGGAGACGGTGAGTTTTATGTGTAAGTTAATGAGACTGCCATTGCTTGAAATGAACCCCAGGTTCCTGCCTCGGCCACAACTATTGGCCGACTGACAATACTGCCTTCACTCATATCTAGTGTATCATGGGATTGTTTCCTTGGCTTACCGGAAAGCTTTTTATTTTCCACGATGCCTGGTTTTTATATTTTTTGATTCCCGATTGAAGAGAAAAAGAAGTAATAAGTGAAAATTGTTCCACCAGAAGGAAAGGTTTTACATGCCCAGACAGTTTCGTCTGTAATTGGTTTAACAGGGGCGACATAGCTCAGGAGGTAAGACCGATTGTCTGGCAGTCGGAGGGTTGCCGGTTCAAACCCCGCCCTGGGCATGTCGAGGTGTCCTTGAGCAAGACACCTAACCCCTAACTGCTCTGGCGAATGAGAGGCATCAATTGTAAGCGCTTTGGATAAAAGCGCTATATAAATGCAGTCCATTTACCATTTACCATTTAACAGAAGATGGGATGGGCATTTTACATGCTGTAGGGGGTTTTTGGCTGGACCACAACAGCGGGGCCAGCCATATAAACGTGAATGTCTGTGACTGACTGAGTGACTGAGTGAGTGATGAAGTTACACTGCGCATGTCTGTGACTGAGTGATGAAGTCACGCCATTGGCCGGCCGGTTCGGTCCAGCCATATGCTAGGTTTTGACCGGGTCTTGTTTTAATTTGTATTTTGTTTCTGCCCCCCCAGACCTGGCGTCGCTGGACGGCTTCCCCGGCGGCGTTTCGGAGGACGGCGTGCGGCATCGCCGGCCCGGCCAGCACCGAGTCCCGCCCTGCCGCCGCAAGGTGGAAAAGGTAAAGGTTAGGCGGGCGCGGCCCGATGGCGGCTTGATGGCGGCTCGATCGCGGCTGACCGGACTCACACAGTAACGTTTCCGCGTGGGCACAGGGACGGGCGGCTCCAGGACCTCCGAGTCACGTTCGCCCTCATCCGGGGCGTCAAAAACACAAATAACGTTCCCCAAGCAAGAGTGTTTCATGAGGAGAATGGGCCTCAGTATCTGGCGTAGTAACCCACAAGGGCAGGGTTGTTCTCAGTCCCCCATTCACAGCTGTGTGTGTGTGAGGCTGGGGGGACTACTTGGCATTTAATGATTTGAGTGTAGAAAGATACCTTTTAACCAATTTACATCTCATTTTCCACCTAATTGTCACTCCCCTTTGTTCAGAAGTATATCAGTGAACTCCAGCGCTTCCCTCAGCTCAGCACACGTAGCCCGTGTGATGCCTGCGCAGTGGTTTGCTCCAGACTGGAGGGGAATGAGGGCGATGCTCACAGCTCTCAGGGCTAGGAAAAGCCCGGTCCTGCTTTAACTGCCTTTAACTGCCCTAACTGCACAAACTAACAGACTCTGATTCTGGGACTCCTAGATGGATAACACGCTCCTGCGGGATATTGCACGTCTCTCTCTCTCTGTCTCTCTCTCTCCCCCCTCCCTCTTCTTCTCTCTCTCTCGTGCTGTCTCTCTTTTTGTCTTCCTCTCTCTCTCCCTCTCTCTTTCTCTTCCTCTCTCTCTCCCCCTCTCCCTCTCCCTCTCTCTCTCTCTCTGTCTCTCTCCCCAGCCCCCTCCCCCCCCCCCCCTGTACGCACGCGGTTCTTCCTCTCTCTCTCACCCGGTGGTGGTGTTTGCTGGTGGTGGTGTTTGCTGGTGGTGGTGTTTGCTGGTGGTGGTGTTTGCTGGTGGCGGTGTTTGCTGGTGGCGGTGTTTGCTGGTGGCGGTGTTTCCTGGTGGTGGGGTGCCTGTCCCCTCTGCGTGTGCGGCCTGCCTGCCGGGGATCTTTTTTGGCGTAACGCTGGTGCTCTTCTGCTTTGGCTGTAGCGGTGCCGCCCCTCTCAGGCTCTGCAGGAGGACGCGGGCGGGGCCGACGCGGCGCGGGTGGAGAGGGAGAGCCGGCAGGCGGAGCTCCTGCTCCTCCGCATGGTTCGCTCGGAGTCCGAGGACACGCTGTCCGAGCGGGAGGACGAGCCGCCGCCCACCGCCAGCCTGGCCCCGCCCAGCAGGCGCGGGCGCGAGGCGGCGTGGCGGCCGCGCCAGGAAGCGAGCGGGGGGTGGCGAGGCGGTGGGGACTGCGGCGGTTTTCGCCTGGCGACCCGCATCGGGTGGAAGGAAACGCCGGAAGGAGGTCCGGACTCGGAGAGTCGGGCGCGACCCTGCCGAGCTCAGACCGCCTGCTCCCCCTCCAGGCCCCTGGAGCAACCGCCAGCGTGCCTGGCGCGCTACCAATCGGTCCGCCCAGGGGAGAAGGAGCCGTCCGAGCCCTCACACAAGATCCGGGTCGACTTCAAGGTAGGCCCAGACCGCCCTCTCCGCCAGCCACTCCGGTTCTGAAGCCAAGGGTGGACCAATCGGGTTCGCCAACCACTCCGGTCCTGAAGCCAAGGGTGGACCAATCGGGTTCGCCAGCCGCTACGGTCCTGAAGCCAAGGGTGGACCAATCGGGTTCGCTAGCTGCTATGGTCCTGAAGCCAAGGGTGGACCAATCCGGTTCGCCAGCCGCTATGATCCTGAAGCCAAGGGTGGACCTATCAGGTTCACCAGCTGCTATGGTCCTGCAGCCAAGGATGATAAGATAAGATAAGATAGACTTTATTGATCCCCAGGTGGGGATATTTGGGTGTTACAGCAGCAGATGAAACAACGTATCACACATAGACGTAAAAGGGAAAGCATTCATAAAGTGCTTGATGGACCAATCGGGGTTAGTTTCCTGCCTGAATCAGCACTGCCGTTAGGGGCATAGATTCAGAAATACTGTGGTGTGTACACGTCCCCCGATTCAAAAATAGCTCCTGAAGCCCTGCGATAACCTGCAATACGTTCAACATCCACCGTGTGTCAGTGTTGCACCTAGCTTTCCGTTTGTTTCGTTCGCTTTCGTTAATGAAATTTTTGTGAGGAAATTTGGCGAGTTTGTAAGTCATGATAACTCTAACCATAATCCAAACCATGTCCATAATTTAAAGATGGGACTGTTCTCATTTTTAATTTAAATGCATTCTTTCATTTTCTGCTTCCTTTCTGTTTGCCTGACCCCCCTGTCCCACAGGAGGATTGTAACATCCAAAACCTGGGTGTGACTCTCTGACCTGCCCCTCTCCCTCTGTCCCACAGGAGGACTGTAACATCCAAAACCTTTGTGTCTCTCTGACCCGCCCCTCTCCCTCTGTCCCACAGGAGGACTGTAACACCCAAAACCTGGGTGTGACTCTCTGACCTGCCCCTCTCCCTGTCCCACAGGAGGATTGTAACACCCAAAACCTGGGTGTGTCTCTCTGACCTGCCCCTCTCCCTCTGTCCCACAGGAGGACTGTAACACCCAAACCTGGTGGTCTCTCTGACCTGCCCCTCTCCCTCTGTCCCACAGGAGGATTGTAACACCCAAAACCTGGGTGTGACTCTCTGACCTGCCCCTCTCCCTCTGTCCCACAGGAGGATTGTAACATCCAAAACCTGGGTGTGTCTCTCTGACCTGCCCCTCTCCCTCTGTCCCACAGGAGGACTGTAACATCCAAAACGTGTGGCTGATGGGGGGCCTGAGCGTGCTCACCTCTGTCCCGACCGTGCCGCAGTACGTCTGCCTGCTCTGCGCCAGCAAAGGTCACCATGAGGTACTGCTCGCTCGCCCGCGGCCCGCTGGACAGGGCGCGCCCCACACCACTCCACCCCACTTTTCGGAAATTGTCTGAGTGCTGTCATTTTGTGGAGCTGATCTCACTACTGTGGCACTTTAATGATGAGTGTTACATGTGGATATGTGTGTACGTGAGTGTTTGTGTGCGCGCGTGTGCATTTGTGGGTTTGTGTGTGTACGTGTGTGTGTGTGTACGTGAGTGTGTGTACGTGTGTGCATGTGTTGTATTGTGGGTTTGTGTGTGTGTGTGTGTACGTGAGTGTGTGTGCGTGTGTGTGTGTGCGTGTACGTGAGTGTGTGTGTGTGCGTGTGTTTGTGTGGTTTGGTGTGTGTGTGTCGTGTGTGTACGTGTGTGTCTGTGTGCTGTGTGTTGTGTGTACGTGGTGTGTGTGTGTGTGTACGTTGTGTCATGTGTGTGCGTTGTGCGTGTGTGGTGCGTGCGTGTGTCGTGTGTGTTGTATGTGACGTACTGTTTGGCACGTGTCGTGTGTGTGTACTATGTAGCCGCTGTGCTCCCAGGTCTGTGTCTGCGTATCTGAGTATTGTATGCAGTGACGTAGAGTTTGGTTCATGGTGTTAGTTAATCGTAGAAATGGCCGAGTGCTCCCCAGGACAGCTCGACAGCCGTTCTGCAACTGAACGCAACTGGTATTTTGCTTATTTAGAAAATAGAGTGGCATCCTTCCTCCGGACAGTCGCTGTCCCCGCACACAACCCTCGTCTGCCTTGTATGATACCTCCGGTTGATTTATTACAAATATTTTCCGATACACTGTATATTATGATGCGTTTTCCAACAGTCCGTTTCCCACTCTGAGCCAGTTCCTGTAATGTGCCAATGCCCTTTGAAGAGAATTTAATTTTTTAAAAGTGTAGCACAGTGGGTAAGGAACTGGGCTTGTGACCAAAAGGTCACAGGTTCATTTCCTGGGTAGGACACTGCCGTTGCACCCTTGAGCAGGGTACTTAACCTGAATTGCTTCAGTGTGTATCCAGCTGTATAAATGGATACAATGTAAAAAAAAAAATAAATAAATGTAAAAAATAGGAAAAAATGGAATCGTTGTGTAAGTCGCTCTGGATAAAGGTGTCTGCTAAATGCCTGTAATGTAATGTAAAAAAAAAAAAAAAAAGGTCTTGAAACATGATTGACTAGTTTGACTTTAAATGACGCCTGGTGAAGGCGATTCCTGAGCTTGAGAATGAGTGGTTGCAGTGGCGCATGCAGCGATGCTGAAATGCAGTGAGTGGTTGCAGTGGTGCATGCAGCGATGCTGAAATGCAGTGAGTGATTGCAGTGGTGCATGCAGCGATGCTGAAATGCAATGAGCGGTTGCAGTGGTGCATGCAGCGATGCTGAAATGCAATGAGCAGTTGCAGTGGTGCATGCAGCGATGCTGAAATGCAGTGAGTGATTGCAGTGGTGCATGCAGCGATGCTGAAATGCAGTGAGCGGTTGCAGTGGTGTATGCAGCGATGCTGAAATGCAGTGAGCGGTTGCAGTGGTGCATGCAGCGATGCTGAAATGCAGTGAGTGATTGCAGTGGTGCATGCAGCGATGCTGAAATGCAGTGAGTGGTTGCAGTGGCGCATGCAGCGATGCTGAAATGCAGTGAGTGATTGCAGTGGCGCATGCAGCGATGCTGAAATGCAGTGAGTGATTGCAGTGGCGCATGCAGCGATGCTGAAATGCAGTGAGTGGTTGCAGTGGCGCATGCAGCGATGCTGAAATGCAGTGAGTGATTGCAGTGGCGCATGCAGCGATGCTGAAATGCAGTGAGTGGTTGCAGTGGTGCATGCAGCGATGCTGAAATGCAGTGGGTGGTTGCAGTGGTGCATGCAGCGATGCTGAAATGCAGTGGGTGGTTGCAGTGGTGCATGCAGCGATGCTGAAATGCAGTGAGTGGTTGCAGTGGTGCATGCAGCGATGCTGAAATGCAGTGAGTGGTTGCAGTGGTGCATGCAGCGATGCTGAAATGCTGATGTGGTTGCAGTGGTTGCCTGGAGCCTGCTGAAATAGGGATGGTTGCGTGGTGCATTGCAGCGATGCTGAAATGCAATGAGTGATTGCAGTGGTGTATGCAGCGAGCTCTAACGCCTCTTCCTCCTCACAGATGCTGTACTGTCAGGTGTGCTGCGAGCCCTTTCACCGGTTTTGCCTGGATCCTGCAGAGCGCCCCCTGGAGGAGAATAAGGAGAACTGGTGCTGCCGTCGCTGCAAGTTCTGCCACGTCTGTGGGCGCAAGAACAAACCGTCTAAGGTAGTGAGGCTTGGGGCACTTTGACATGGGGGGGCACGTAGACCTGGGGGGGGGCACATCAACCTGTGGTTGGCTCACCTACCGCACACTCATCTTTGGCTGGGAGTTTTTTTATTATTGTATTTTCTGGAAGTTGTTTTATTGTTGTTTTATTGCAAAAAAAAAAAAATTATCTTATTTTCTGATTTGGACTTTTGCTCCTTTCCAGCCCCTGCTGGAGTGTGAGAAATGCCAGAACTGCTATCATCCCTCCTGCCTGGGCCCCAACTACCCCAAACCCAACAAGCGCAAGAAATCCTGGGTGAGCCTCGCCCCCACAGGGGGTGGACCGCACAGGTCATCCCCCGGTTCAGGCTCTGGTGTAGGAGAGCTCGTCGTCCTGGAGGAGCACCTCCTCAGCCCCTCTCCTCCTCTCTCTGTATCAGTGTTTAATCAGGGCTGTTTTTGGACGGGAGGTCCCGGATGGGATCTCTGGGAATGGGTTTTTTTTCGGCTGTTTTGGTTCCGCCCTGTTCACTCCTGCCCCTCTCTGCAGGTGTGCATGACCTGCATCAGGTGTAAGAGCTGTGGCGTGACCCCGGGGAAGAGCTGGGACTCGGAGTGGAATCACGAAAAGGGCCTTTGCCCCGACTGCGTCAAACTCTACGACCAGGGTGAGAATCGCGCAGGGGGCGGGGGCAGCGGCCGGTCAGGCTGTGCTTTTATCCTGGGTCAGATTAAGCCCTCTTGTTGAATCGAGGCAGGTTGTTATTTTTGTTTTAGATTTCAAATGTATTTAGCAGCATCTTTGTTTCGCTCATTCATATGACATTTAGCTGATTGTTTCTTTCAGCGATACAATGCACGTTAAGATCCACGGCTCCTGGCCAGCTGGGATTTGAACCTGCAAACCCGAGTTAAATATTGACCGGCTTGTCGTGTCTCTGCCTCTAGGTAATTACTGCCCCATCTGCTACAAGTGCTACGAGGACAATGACTACGACAGCCAGATGATGCAGTGCGCCACGTGTAACCACTGGGTCCACGCCAAGTGCGAGGGGCTCTCAGGTGGGTCCCCCTGCCGCGGGCCGCTCCGCCGCCTCAGTAATCCGCTCACAGAAGGTGCCCTAGAGCCCGCGAAGTGGACCCGGATTTCCGTAGCTGCAGGAGTGTCCTACCTCTCTACCCAACACCTACTATACTATACTATGCGGTATTACGCTACACTAAATTATACTACGCTACATAATGCTATACGATGCTATTCTACACTGCACTATGCTGTACTACACTGTACTATACTACGCAATATAAGAGTATACGTCACTGTACTGTGCTATACTACGCTGCACTATACTGCACTGCTGCCTTGACCTACTGTAGAAAGAGTCTTCCACCGCTGGGTGGGGGGTGCGGGGGAAGTCGCCTGACAGCAGGCTTCCTCGGACCTCTGGTGCTTGCGGTGTCTGAATCGTACCCGCTGCAGTGGTTCTCCAGTTAACCCTAACCCGCTGCAGCGGTTCTCCAGTGAGCTGCGCAGTGGTGCCGCCGAGTCGACCCGAAACGCACTGAAATTCTAACTGCGAGGTCACTGGTTCTGCGCTCAGCAAATTCCAGCGTGCGAGAGCGTGCGATAGCGTGCGAGAGCGTGAGAGAGCGTGAGAGAGCGTGAGAGAGCGTGCGAGAGCGTGAGAGAGCGTGAGAGAGCGTGAGAGAGCGTGCGAGAGCGTGCGAGAGCGTGCGATAGCGTGTGAGAGCGTGCGAGAGCGTGTGATTACATTACAGGCATTTAGCAGACGCTCTTATCCAGAGCGACGTACAACAAGTTCATCAGTTCAAGGTGCAGAGGTGCAAAAGAAACACACTAGAGTGAAGTAAAGATCGTAGTGCCAGAAGTGACCACATAGATTAGGACTCCAACCCTGTAGAGTAACCTGTTCAGCAAACAACAATCCTGCCAAGTACAAACTAGCACTGGAATCACATTTGCCTTATCAGAATCAGACAAAACAAAAACAATCCTGCCAAATGAAAACTAACAATCGTATTAGCATGATGATAGCATATGAAAGCGTGCGAGAGCGTGTGAAAGCGTGCAAGAGCGTGTGAAAGCGTGGGAGAGCGTGTGAAAGCGTGCGAGAGCGTGTGAAAGCGTGGGAGCGCGTGTGAGAGCGTGTGAGAGCGTGTGAAAGCGTGTGAGAGCGTGCGATAGCGTGTGAGAGCGTGCGGCGGCGCCGTGAGTGTAACCCCTGCCTCACGCGGCCGGCTGGCCTCTGCCCCTCCTCCAGACGACCTGTACGAGATCCTGTCCAGCCTGCCGGAGAGCGTGGTGTACTCCTGCGGGCCCTGCAGCCTGACCCAGCCCAGTGGCTGGAGGGAGCTGCTGGACCTGGAGCTCCGGTCCGGGGTGGAGAAGGTTCTGGCCTGCCTGCTCACCTCCACCCTCACCCAGCACCTGGTCAGCTGCCAGGAGGTGAGGCCAACGGCACACACACACACACACACACACCCAGACACACGCCCATGCCCAGGGAAACACACACACGCGCTTACTCAGACACGCATGTGACTCTGAGTCCTGTCCCTGTCCTCTCCTGTCCTCCAGTGCGCCCCTCTGATGGACCCTGACCGCGGGACAGAGGGCCACCCGGCCTGCGACCTCCGAGCTGTCGGCAAGAAATTCGACAAGGGCCTGTACGCCACGCTGGTGAGTCCTGCCCTCCAGGGACAGACGCCCCAGCCGGCTGTAGTGTGACATGCATGTGCGGTCTGTTCCCCTGTCTTTAACACACTCCAACTCGGCAGGGTTCGAGAGGGATGTGTGTGTGTGTCACTCCCAGTGACCCCGCGACTACAAGGTCGTAACCACGGCAACGTAGGCGACAGGCAACTCGCGCTGAGGTTTCGCAGCGCTTCCGAAACCCTGGAAGGTTCAGCACCTCAGCCTTCGTCGAGGGAGGGCAATGCAGTGACTGAAATAGGCTTGCGTTTCCCAGGTTACCGTGGTACACACTGGCTCTGTAGCGCTTTTCAGTTATCAGTGTGAACCAACGTTTCCGCTGGTAAGGTTTTATAATATAATATAATAATAGATCATTTTTTATTTTATAATTTTTTATTTCAATTAAAATCCTTGCCGCCACACCATAATAAAATAAAAAAAAATTAAAATAAAAAATTATAAAATAAAAAGTTATATATACTGTATATAGCCTATATGTTAAATTAAAAATGTGAAACTTTCTAAATATTTCTGCCTAAATGCACTTTCAAAGCCAAACCGTCGCGTCCACATATTTATTTTCAAAAAGAGCCCAGGCCGTGCGCTCCGTGCTTGCTCCTTTCTGCGGTCGGAAGACTTGCAGCGCGCGAAGGTTGCACTGTCTGTCAAAGCGTCACTTTTTTTTTCTTCAGCGACCGAAAGACAACGAAAATGTAGGTAGCGACGCTTCAAATATTACCAAAATACCATAGTGTTAACCTGTGTTTTAATTGGACTGAAATACGTGCTGGTACCTACTCCTCAAAATACATACTGTTTAAAATAAATTAATGTTGGTAATCAAAAGAAGAGTCGGTAGGCTACTCATATACAAGTCCCGACAGCTCCTGCCCATCTCAAGCACTGGCGTTAACTATCATTCGGAGATGACAACTGGCGGATCCTAACTCTGTTTGGGCAAGTGGAGTGCCTCATGCAGTTGTCTGATCGGACAAGTAAAAAATAAATGTGATAAATATGTAACACTATCTGAAAATAAACAGTGTTTGTTTGAGCCGAAGGGGAACCTGTTCCAGTTGAGCTACGCACGTGCATAACCTTCTTAAAAAAATCTAGAGCTGCTGTTATAATGGTACAATACATCTGATTAAAATGGTGACCTGGAGATATCGCGGCTGCAAATTGTTGTCAAATCGCCAAAAGTACATTTAAAATGTTTGAGTGATTCAGCTACTTCCATTTCCATACTACAACATGGTGATTTTTTCCCATGAAAACGAAAGGGAAAGTGTTTATTTTTAAGGTTTTGTGAATGTAGTGCGCTAGCAAAACTGAGAGTTAGGCTACAGCTGACAAAGAGGGCTGCATTCTAATGACGATTATGATTATAACGAGGAGCAGTCTCTGCAGTGTCCAGAAATGAATACAGATAAAACTAGCTAATAAGAAATACATTAATCAAGCATCTAAGTTAGTTAGGAAATTTTTGTATCATGCTTCTCAGTAGAATTAGAATGTAACAGGACAGAATCTTCAAAGCCATTTTTCTCACTTTTTCCTTTTTTTTTTGCATGAACAATGTATGTAAACTCTGTCATTGAGTGTGAGAGAGACAGAGAGAGAGGGCTTTGAATGTGGACCCAGCTCAAATTATACTGTTAAATAAAAGGATAAAACATTCTAACTAAGTACTGTTTTGTCATGGTAATTGAGGTAATTTAGCAGAAGAATGTCCCTTTTAAAGTGCAATATTTAACTTAACTTTTCGTAACTTTTCTTGAGTATCAATTTTGGTTATATAGTCCTCTATTCTTATAGATAGAACTTCTAGATGGACAATGTGCTCTTTTAATTGTTCTTACCCCACCATGACTCAAAATACAGGCCTATTTTGCTTCAATATTTACAAACAGTACAAGGGTTAACAAACCTTTTATGGTTTTAAAGAACATCTAAAACTACCTTTTAGCTCTCGCAAACTGCTATTCCTTGTATCAAGAGCTCATCAGAGCTAAAAGATAGATTTAGATATTTAAAAAAAACTTTTAAGAAGTCCCAAGAGGTTATGTTTTCATAGTCTTAAACTTTTTCGCCTTTGCTACACCTCCCCCCCCCCCCTCCCCCCCACCTTCGGACACCAACCACCACACCTAGAGATCAATATCACAGGAAACACTGGTGTGAACACGTTGCTTCATTTTGAAACCGTTCTGTAGTTTGTACTTCCCCTTTGAACGCCGTCTTATGCAGCTAGCGGGAAAGCTAAGGCTTCAGATTTGCTGGCGCAGAAGCCGCCGGACGGGTTCCGGGTTTTTCCGTCACCTGCCTTGGTGCAGTGGGAAAGGGAGGTCTCTTGGGTAGTGTGGGAGCCTGAGAGAGCAGCCAGGCCGGCTGCTGGAACAGCTGGCCTGCTGGTGAGACCTAGCGCTGACACAATGGACTCCAGTATCTGGTCCTCCCAGACGTGGCACTTCACCTGTGGAGCTGAGGATGCCTTTAGCAGCTGTTTGCCATTATAAACAACACCAGTTCACAACCGCTTCCTGTGGGAGACGTGATGAAACTCAGGGTTCTGGTTTATTTCCTGTTGAGTCTTTTCCAATGGCAGCCATGTGGCGACCAGAGGTGCGCGGTCGAAATTTGTTTACTTCACAGCTCAAACGGCCCGACCCGTTTCTGACCCGTTTCTGAACGCTTCCAGATGTTCGGTGGCACCAGCGTCTCGGATTCACCCTGGCTCTGCTCGGAAGCGCCAGCCTTTGACTCTTTTTACAAGGAGTTTAACACCAGACCAGCCGAGATTCCATACTACCTTAAATAGCCAGGAACGGCCGAGATTCCATACTACCTTAAATAGCCAGGAACGGCCGAGATTCCATACTATCTTAAATAGCCAGGAATTGCCGAGATTCCATACTACCTTAAATAGCCAGGAATGGCCGAGATTCCATACTACCTTAAATAGCCAGGAGCGGCCGAGATTCCATACTACCTTAAATAGCCAGGGACGGCCGAGATTCCATACTACCTTAAATAGCCAGGAACGGCCGAGATTCCATACTACCTTAAATAGCCAGGAACGGTCGGTATGACCATGACATGGAAATAGTGTAAAACATTGCAAATAGCGTCAACAGTTGTGAAAATAATACTTTAGTTGTGTTGGCGCAGGTCAAGAAACGTGAACACACCATGTTTGTATGTCAACTAACGTAATAATGTATTTATTTGTTTACTCTTAGCAATAGGCTACATGCTATAAAAACATTCAATGTGTGTGTGTTTTTTTAATTTTTTTTTTTTACGAACGCCACATCGAAATATTCTCAGTTGTGGCCAAAAATACACAGAATGGTAAGACAGAAAACAGGAGTATTTAAACACTGTATAATCCTTGTTTTTTTGATACAATGAAAGAAAAAATACCTAAAATGGCCAGAAACGGAAACAGAAACAATGCCCAAAACCTCCAACAACTGTCAAATGTCCACTGAAAAACGAACGTTCAGATACAAAGTAATAGTGTAGAACGGAAAGAAAAATAGCCTACAGAATAGATATGAACTATTTCAGTGTGATAGACCAGTGCGGCTCACTGTGCACATCAGTGGTGTCGCTAATTGGAGCTGTATGCAAGTAGGCTATACGCCTTGCCGTGTCTTTTCACAATAACATATTACACGCAGCGTTCAAAATGATCAAGCATACAGGCACGATAAACAACGGTAAATTTGACCGTTTGTGGCTTTTTAAGGGGTAAGTATTTATACTTTTTTTTTTTTTTCCTTCTGCAATATTGATATATAGTCAGATGATATCAGAATGTTCAGTGCATGTGTTTAAGAAGAGTTATGAAGGGGGAGCCATGTGGCTTTCATGATGGCGGAGTTATCAAAATATTTAAAGTGAAAACGGTCAGATTTACCCCTGCGGAGGTTCTGGTGTTAACCGAGTACCGGACTCACCCCTGGCGATCAGCTCGCCCCCACACCGCCCTGTGAGGTCCGGAGGTTCAAGGCGCTGCAGGAACACAGTCCGTCCGCATCTGGGAAGACACCTTCCGCTGGGCCCGGCCACCCCAGAAGCTCTACAAAGAACAAGCGCGATGGCTGCGACCGCACACGCGCATGCATCCATGTGTGCGTGCATCCACGCACACACCCTCACACAAACACGTGACCTCATCTTTGGCTCATCATGACTAACCTTTCCACAAAATCCTGTGCAAATCTGTGAATCCATTCGGGAGTTATGCGCCTTTTTGTGATAGGCCACGCCCATCGCCGCGCCCCCTCTTGGTCAATCGGCCTTGAAAGTTTCTCAGCTCTGCCTTCGGTCATGACCAACCTCCATGCCAAATTTCAGCCTCCTGGGGTGAAAACTGTGGCCGCTACGAGGTGGGACACTTTTGTGGACCGACCGACCGACTGACAGACAGAGCTATAGAGCTGCAGTCGCAGCTAAAAACCTACGTTCTAATATGTCCGATTTCTTTTGTTTTTCCACGTTTAGCGGATTTGAGCATCTTTCCGTGTTTGGTGGACTAGAGCATCTTTCCGTGTTTGGTGGAGTAGAGCATCTTTCCACGTTTGGTGGAGTAGAGCATCTTTCCGTGTTTGGTGTACTAGAGCATCTTTCCGTGTTTGGTGGAGTAGAGCATCTTTCCACGTTTGGTGGAGTAGAGCATCTTTCCGTGTTTGGTGGAGTAGAGCATCTTTCCACGTTTGGTGGAGTAGAGCATCTTTCCACGTTTGGTGGACTGGAGCATCTTTCCGTGTTTGGTGTACTAGAGCATCTTTCCGTGTTTGGTGTACTAGAGCATCTTTCCGTGTTTGGTGTACTAGAGCATCTTTCCGTGTTTGGTGGAGTAGAGCATCTTTCCGTGTTTGGTGTACTAGAGCATCTTTCCACGTTTGGTGTACTAGAGCATCTTTCCGTGTTTGGTGTACTAGAGCATCTTTCCGTGTTTGGTGTACTAGAGCATCTTTCCGCGTTTGGTGGAGTAGAGCATCTTTCCGTGTTTGGTGTACTAGAGCATCTTTCCGTGTTTGGTGTACTAGAGCATCTTTCCGTGTTTGGTGGAGTAGAGCATCTTTCCACGTTTGGTGGACTGGAGCATCTTTCCGTGTTTGGTGTACTAGAGCATCTTTCCGTGTTTGGTGTACTAGAGCATCTTTCCGTGTTTGGTGTACTAGAGCATCTTTCCGTGTTTGGTGTACTAGAGCATCTTTCCGTGTTTGGTGGAGTAGAGCATCTTTCCACGTTTGGTGGACTGGAGCGCTTCGAAGAGATTGCTCAAAATGGGCCCTCTTACTGCATTTTATAACACACCTCACACTCCAGTCCGCCCAACGTGGAAAGGCCTTCTAGCCCACCAGATCTTTTTCCCTTGCATTTTTTTTCTCCCTTCCATTGACAAGTCGAGTGGAAAAGCAGCTTTTTAAAAATGGTGAACGAGGGGAGCGTCCCCGCTTTCGCCACCAAGATGGACGCTGTTGATGTATTCCTATCTGTAGGCAGTTGAAATGGCTGCTGATTTCCATGTTTATGAGTGATTGACGCAAGCTTGGCTTGGGCATTTTGTTCCAGCTCGACCTCTCTTTGTGCCGGGTAGTATTAGCTCTGATTCTGCACTCCGGTAAGTGTCCTCCAGCTCAAGGACTTCTTCTTTGAAACAGTGTACTTGACCGTTAAAAGCAGGTTGGTTTTTTGTATTCATACATAACCCATGTGGGCAGAACTGCATGGACTGCAGTTGGCCTTCTTTGATGGTCATTCGCTCCAGCTGAAGGGGTGCATTTACGAGGCACAGCTCTGAGAACCAGGTCGGATCGTTTTTTAACGCGCTGTTCCTTTCATCAGAAATCATTCCACGAGGACGTGGTCCAGGTTGTGCGGAAACAGCTGGAGGAGGAGGAGTCTCTCCCCGAAGACCAGAGGCCCACTGCATTGGCCAGATCCTACTACTTAAAGGTATGGCGCCCGCGCACACACGCACGCACACTCACACTCGCACACGTGCAGATCCTACTACTTAAAGGTCTCGCATACACACGCGCAGATCCTACTACTTAAAGGTATTGCACACACGCGCACGCACACACACACACATGCACACACATACACATGTGCAGATCCTAATACCTAAAGGTATCGTACATACACACACACACACACACACACACACACACACGTACACGCTTTCATATACAGGGTGGCTCAGAGAAGGACAAAGACACCCAGGACACACACACACAGGCGTTCATACCCATGGTGATACACAAGACACAAGTGAAAGACGCACACACACACACACACTCTTGAGTAAATTTCTCAGTATATTTTTTATTTCATGTCCCTGTTGTTCAGCATTGATTTTTAATTTCCTGAAAGGAAATTAAACGACTAGCTTTTTTGCTTTTTGTTTATTTGATCATGTTCTACCCCGCAAACCTTTTTCTCTGCAGTTGCTGGAGGAGGTTTTCTGCTGGTTTAATAGCCAAGACCCCAAGGTCTGGGATCCGCGGTCCAAGGAACTGCCAGTGTAAGAAACCCAGCTGTCCGAATCGACTGCAAAAACTGGAAACTGTCCAGAAACAACCTTCCTTTGGACCTTCGAAAACCTAACTGACCTTAAAAACACTTGAATGTCATGTATAATTTGTCCGTTTTGTTTTTAAAGCTAAATGAGGTCAAACTGAAACATTTTGTGTGTGCGTAGTTAAATGCTCACTGATGCCTGACTGTATCCTGTGTGTAATCTGTCCGTCTCCTTCCCCTCCTGCCACTAGCGGGATGCTTCCCAACGCCGTCCTGCCCCCCTCCTCCGAGCATCTGTACGCCCAGTTTCGGGAGCGGGAGGGGCAGGGCGCCGAGGCCCCCGCTGGACCCCACCGGGGGGACGACGACGACGGGGTCCCCGAGTTCAAGACGGAAGAGGGGCCTCACGTGGCCACCCCCGTGTCCCGAAAACCGGCCGTCGGCTACCCCAAGAACAAGAGCTTTCGGCTAAAAATGAAAGGTAACCGCGAGCCTGAGGCCTCCCCCTCGGCAGCCTCCCCCTGAGGCCCCGAGTGGCGACTTGTGGTTCCGTCTGGGATTCCTTAAAACCAGACTGACTTGGAAGTAGGCCGATAACGTGACTGTGCACCCTGGCCTCGCTTCCAAAGCTGTGGGAAGGCTCAGCTGAAGCTGGCTCGCGAGCCGCGTTCTCACGGCTCCGTGCCGCAGACTGACTGGCGAGACGCTCACGCATGGTGTTGTGTTCATCGTCCTCTAGGAAAGAAGGGGCGACCTTCAAAAGCTGATCTGGACACCGGCTGGTCCAAGGAAGACGAGAGGCAGTGCGCCTTGTGTCAGAAGTACGGGGATGCCAAAGCCAATGTGAGTGCCGCCCTTGCTCGGGTCTGAGAAAGCGCTGGCAGCTTTAGGTTCGCTCTTAAGTCAGTTTTGCTGCAACTGACTTGGCCCTCTTGGTTTACTTGTTGGGGGTAGCTACCCACGTACGATTTTACATTTACACTGAACTGAATTTCATGAACATTACAGTATTGGGGGTAAAGTAAAGTAGAAGACAAAAAAAAAACAAAAAAACATCTGCGATCAACATGCCGTGGAAACGGTTATCTGAGGTGGCCTAGAGTGAGGATGCATGGAGTAAGGCTCTGGCTTACTATAACCACGTCATAACCTCTTACTACACCACTTTCCTACATAATTGGTTATCAGCCTCGGTCCTGTTGGTGGGGGGGGCTGAGGGGGACTGAGTGTGTTTGTTCCTGTCACTGCCAACCTCTTGATCATTCCACTTCTTTCATGGATGTTTTTCTCTCAAACTTCCTGGAACATCCAGGTGTGGATCGTCGCCATTTGGTCCTTCGTGCACTTTTATTTAATCCACGAGGACTCGCAGTGTAGGGAGAAGCTCTAGTGCGTTCTCCTGATGACTACGGGCCATGGATCGGACCTGGCTAACAGCATGGATGCATCATCACTAGAGCAATAGTGCACGTTAACAGTGCTAACCCCAACATCACCCCAAGTACACTTATGAGTAAATTAAGCCCAAATAAACATTGTGTTATGGGGTGGGGGCGAGGGTGGGAAAGGAGCCAAGATGCGGTCTGAGGAGTTTAGCCCGCGTGAACCTTTGAAGACAGCTAATGGCCCATTGATGACATTTTTTCATTGAAGTAGGCGTATACACATGTCTACAGATTTATAAATAAAAAAAGTGATGTAGAGTTACTTCCTCTTAGCCTGAAATGAACTGTGGCAGGAGGCCTGTGATGTCAGACGAGGACAGCTTCAGCATCGTGGGAAGGTTCTCTGAGTAAAGTGTGTGTAATTCCTGTGGGCCAATTTAAAGCAGCCGTCCGTAATTGGCCGGCATACTTTGGTTGCGCGGTTTAGTTGGGCTTGTAGGATATTTCTTTTGTTGCTGGAACACTTTCTTCTGCGTATTCTCGGGAAAAGATTTTGGGATGTAATTGTACGACTGAAACGAATCCACAGACGATTGAGCGGCTGTTAGTTTGCACATTAGCAGGGTTGGCACTGGGTTGGAACATTTTGTTTTGTCTGATTTCATGGGAACCAACAATCGAAATACGGAGAATTATGAATTACTCTCACTGGGGTCACATTTCAGGATTGCTTAATTTTTCTGTTATTTGCTTTGCCAAAGCCTGTGGCCTTTGTTTCTGAACACAGCTTTTTTAGAAAGTTTTTAGAAGGGCAGTTGACAGTTGAAGGTTGGCGGTTGGCAGTTGACCGTTTCGTTGTCGTCCGGGAGGTTTGATGGTTTCCCTCAGTGAAAGGTCCTTTCAGCTTCTTCATGTTGTTCAGCACAGAGCCAAAAGTTTTTATTCGAACCTTGTGTGTCTGAAATCGTCACAGGTGTAATGGGTGCATTACATACACTCTCTTTCTCTCCCTCCCTCCCCCTCCCCCCTTCCTTGCAGGATGCGGGCAGGTTGCTGTACTTGGGACAGAACGAGTGGGCCCACGTCAACTGCTCCATGTGGTCCGCGGAGGTGTTCGAGGAAGAGAACGGCTCCCTCATGCACGTGCACAGCGCTGTCACCAGGGGGCGCCTCATGGTCAGTCAGTCAGTCATCCCAGCACCGGGCCTGCAGCCGCCCAGCTATCGTAAAGGGGGAATACGATTGGGGCTCAGCAGCCAGGGCAGACGTACGCAAATAGACTCCCGCGCAACTTCAAATAACTAAACGGAAGAATCCTATGTTAGCTGGCAAGCAAATGGCAAGAAATCAAGCTTGTTCAAATGAAAAACGTTTCAGCTAAAATTTATAATACATTCATTACTTTCTAGCCAGCTTGCCAGGTTAAAATTGTTGTGGTTTTCAGTTTAATTCGTTCAAAATCAAAACACGACTTGCAAGAAAACATTGGTAGGCAGCTAACAAGCAAAGCTAGCCTTACAATCAAGGATATTTGATGCTTACAATCCTACTCAAGTTAGCTAGCAATGCGTTTATTACTTTCTCGCCAGCTTGCCAGGTTAAAATTAACTGTAGCAATTCCTTATGACAATGAATTGTCTTCCACCACGTAAGTAATTCAGTTCATGTAAACCGTTGATACACACTCCTCTCTTGAGCGTCTAGCAGCGATTATAGCCTAACTATCGAGATTCTAAGTAACTGGAGATAAAACTTTTTTTGTACTCCACGTAGATCATAAACGCTTGAATATAAAAACGACTCATTGAAATCGGTTGAGAAATGTAAACATTATAGTGCTTTATATCCAGAAAAACCGCAGCTCCCCCGTTTACTTCTATTTGTTTACAGGCCAGTCTTGCCTGGACCAATATGGCGGCGATGTTGACGTACGATCCAAAGGCCAATGCGGCATTTATGTACATATGTCTATGCATGCAGCCACCCAGCTATCGTAAAGGGGAATACGATTGGTGCTTAGCAGCCAGGGCAGACGTACGCAAATAGACTCCCGCGCAACTTTAACCTTCAGTAATCTCGGCCAGCGTGCAACAATGAAAATTGTTTTCATGTCGTCCCATCCTCATACAAGAAAACATACCAGAGTACAGAGTATAGAAATACACACAAGAGTTAATTATTACACATTTAGGTACTGTACTGCATTGTGTGACAATTTTTTTGCATTATTTTTTTTATCTGATAGCAATGTTTCATCTTATAAATAACTGAACGGAAGAAGTCTAGACTGATGCTTCAAGGTCTACGTCCTCTTCTGCAGAGCCAAGAATCCCGCAGTCTTCGCTCCTCAAGCTGTTTGCACGGGAGGGTCTGGCACAGGTCCCGGGGACTGCAGGGCTTTCTGGGGAATTCTGTCCCCATCCTCTTAAGAGTTGGTGTGACTAATGTAATAGGCTGCATTACTATGTCAATATTATACTATGTTAATTTTTTTAACGTTATTTATTTAATATTGGTGCCCAATGGGGGGCTGAACTCCCATTTTTTTTGTCCAATTCCCATTGTAGTGCCGATTTAATTTAACTATTTGCGGCTTCATTCAAACGCCATCCCCGCTTGGTGTCGGTTCAGGAGAGCGTAGACATCTGCGGTTCTCTTCCTGAAATATGTGGGGTCCCAGCCAGTTTCTTTTCACGCCACACACCCCTCAGCCAAGTTCACGCAGAGTGTTTTCGGACAGAGACATCTCGTGAGTGGTTAGGCATGCGGGCCCGGGTTTCCTTGGCCAACTGGAGGTAGGGAGGGAGCGATAAAACGATGATCGACCGCTTCCCTCCTGGACCGTGCGTTTGCCAAGTGCACGTCACCCTATAAGGCTGCCGCCCGCTGTCGACACTGACAAGGCCTGGGTTAGAAACAGCACGCCGCCTTACCCGGCTGAGCCACCCAGCCACCCAGCTGCCTCTAATTGGCCACTTAAATGCAGAGCAATGGCAAGCAGCTGGTTTGTGTCTGGTCAGTGCGTACCAGGCCGAATAGGCCATTCAGCCAAACCACGCTCGCCATTATCCTGACTAAGGCCCTGTCCGCACGTATGCGGATTTTTCGGAAAACATAGTTTTTTCCCTCTCCGTTAAAAAAATAAAATAAAATAAAATAAATAAATAAATAAATAGTCATATCCACACGACCGGCGTTTAAAAAAAAATTTGCGTCCACAGGAGAACGCTAAAACGATTGCCTTATGCGCAATACACCAATTGCCATGGTAACAGATGCGCGAGTTGACGTCATGACGTCAGCGTTTTCATAAAGCTCCGTTTTTCTTGTCCACGCGAAGACAGAGAAACCGGAGTTTTGAAAAATCTCCACCTTGGAAGGTGTTTTCGGTGACCTAAAACACCGTTTTCGTGTGGACGGGAGGCCAAAATGGAGGAAAAAAACGTGTGGACAGGACCTAAATTAGTGCTCTGATTACATGCAGACTCGATAGTATCTAACACTGTATCAAGCCTGGTCTGAAAAATCCCCAGAGTTTCTGCCTATACTACATGACCCAGCAGGCTGTTCCACACATGGGCTGCTCTCTGTGTGGAAAAAATGCTTCCTAATGTCTCTACGGAATTTACCTCGTTTCGCTAATTTCCCCGTTGTACTAGCAGAACTCTAAAGAATCTCTTGTAGTTCACTTTGTTGACCACCTTTATGAATTTAGAAGTCTCAATCAAATCACCCCTGAGTCTCCTTTGACTATCTTTCATACCAGGAATCATTTTGGTTACATTACATTACATTTATTTGGCAGACACTTTTATCCAAAGCGACGTACAAAAAGTGCATTTCATGGTCATAGACAACTGCTAAACACAGGTTCAGTAAGATACAATACTTATTTTGTACAGATATTTCTAGCCAAGAACACAGTTTAGTTCACACAGTCAACACTAATCAGACCTAACCTCTGCAAAGCCAACTAGGCAGAAGAATAAGCTACAGTATTAGGACAAATACAAATTACCAAAAAGTGCTGGGATGGGGCAACATGTAACAAGTGTCATGAAAAAGGGGGGTTGGGATTTAGAGTGAAATATTCAGCGTGGTGGTGGTTAGTCTAGGTATAGTCGGAAGAGATGAGTCTTCAGGCCACGTCGGAAGATGGGTAGTGAGGGGGAGGTTCGGAGAGAGACGGGGAGTTTGTTCCACCACTGGGGAGCTAGGGTGGAGAAGCTCTGTGATTCCTTTGGTCGGGTGGGAGGGGTTACATGGCGCCCTGCTGCCGCAGAGCGGAGTGGTCGAACAGGGACATAGGATCGAATCATGTCCTGCAAATAGATGGGGGCTGTCCTGTTGGCAGCAGTGTAGGCAAGGGTCAGGGCTTTGAACCGGATCCTGGCAGCGACCGGTAGCCAGTGGAGTGATCGCAGCAGAGGAGTGATGTGGGAGAATTTGGGAAGGTTGTCGATGAGTCGGGCAGCGGCATTCTGAATCATCTGTAGTGGCTGTATGGCACAAGCTGACAGGCTTGCATGGAGAGAGTTGCAGTAATCAAGGCGAGAGGTCACCGTAGCCTGGACGAGCAGCTGGTTGCTCTTCTCTGATCATTTTCCAGAGCCTCCGTATCTTTCTTGTAGTACGGGTGAACCCTGCGCCAGGGTATCGCAGTGTGTTTGCACTTTCATCCCCCCCTTCTGCGTTCGCCCACCGTCCTCTCCGTCTGCCCTTCCGCCCCCTGTCTGCGTGCCCTTCCTCTGACCCGTCTCCTCCTCTCCCTCAGCGCTGCGAGCGGTGTAACCAGACTGGCGCCACGGTGGGCTGCTGCCTGACCTCCTGCCAGAGCAACTACCACTTCATGTGCGCCCGCACCCGCAGCTGCGTCTTCCAGGACGACAAGAAGGTCTTCTGCCACAAGCACAGGGACCTCATCAGCGGAAAGGTGAGGGGCGGGAAAAAGGAGAGGCAGCTCTGCTCTGGAATGACTGTTCGCCGCGGGGGCACCATGCGGTGGTGGGGGGGTGGGGGGTGGGGAGGTAGGACGGTTGCAGCCCCACGTGGCAAGCGACTCCGGGCTGGGTCTGCACCGATTCTCTCCTGAAGTTGCGCAGATCTGGCCCGGAGTCACTTGCTGTCTGGGAAGGGCCCTGACTGACCAAAAAAATATTAGAACATAGGATTGTCTGTGTCTGGGGTGTTGGGGCCCCAGGTGAGAACGTTTCATGGCGCCCCCTGCGAAGTGGCTGAGTTATAGTCACCAAGAGCACAGCGACACTGTGACTCAGCGAATTTGAACCTGCAATCTCTTGGTTACAAGCGAGCTACTTAACCACGATACTACAGCGCCTTGCAGAGTAATTACTGAGTACTCAGAAACAGACATCAGACAGTGATGCAGCCAAGGGACCGAAATAAACCAGGGCTACTGTTCTGGATTACTACTTATGGGGAGCTGGTCAAAAGCCGGTTTCCTGAAGAACTCAACACTAGACACACAACAGCATCGTTTTTAGCCCTGCACTGGCATGCCACAACCGAACACTGAAAACAAATATAGAATGCATTTTTAAAAAATGAAAGTGTAGGTATGTCACCTTTAACGCGTGTATAGCGTGTGTTTAGTCATATTTATTGACATGGCACCTGAGGGGCTTCAGGCAGAATGGGGTAGGAGTAGATATTTATTTTGCTGAATGGAGGTGAAAGCAGGAAGGTGCTGTGGATAGTGTCGGTCTTTCAGAAAACAAAAACATCTGAGGAAGTCTGTTGTGTGTCCGATTGTTAAACGCCCTAAATGAAGAGTGAAAATGAAATCATCTCGGAATAACTTGCCGTCTTGTGTGTGCCTATCAGGTTAAATAGGAAATGACTACAACTTATTTACTGGTGTCCTGCTCTTCATGTTACTAACTACACGTATTTGGCTAAATTCATGGACAAGCTGGTTTGTGTCTTTGATGACAGCATTTTTGAATGTTGTGTAATGCGCAGTATCGCATTACACAACTTTGGGTGACCGCCTTGGGTGTTCTAGTGTGCTCTGGAATGCGTTTCTGACGTGATCTCCCCCCTCCTTTTACAGATGGTCACTGGGCAAGGGTTTGAAGTCCTGCGGAGGGTGTATGTGGACTTTGAAGGGATCAGCCTCCGCAGGAAGTTCTTGACCGGTCTGGAGCCGGAGTCCATTCACATGATGATAGGTGAGCGGCCGCTGGTTTCCATCCTCGCTGGGCCGGCGTGCGCCCAGATTCCTACAGATTCATCCTCCCCTTTCCCTACATGAATCAGATTTATTTCATGCAGTCGGGGCTACTCTTTACTCTCCCTCTCCCCCCCCCCTCTCTCTCTCCCCTCCTCTCCCCCCCCTCTCTCGCTCCCTCTCCCCCCCCCCCCCCCTCTCTCCCCTCTCTCTCCCCCCCCCCCCCCCTCATATTCTGTGTCCAGGCTCATTGCAGATTGACCGGCTGGGGGTGCTGACCGAGCTTTCGGCCAGTCAAGGGAAGCTCTTCCCTGTGGGTTACCAGTAAGTGTTTCAGCAACCGGTGTTTTCAGTATGACCACATGGTGATGTCAGCCCTTGTCACTCTTTCAGGTTTACCCAGTATTAGGGGTGTTTTGGTTTTATGAATGAGTCTTGTTTCCCTTCCCCCCCCCCCCCCCCCCCGACTCATCCCTTCCTGTTTGAACTCCTCAGGTGCTCTCGCTGGTACTGGAGCACCATGGACCCACGCCGGCGCTGCAGGTACACCTGCAAGGTGAGGGAGGTGCGGCCTCCCGTTCAGGAGAGGCCCGTGGAGGCCCCCCCCGACCAGGGGGAGAACCGCACCATCACCCACAGCTCCAGTCCGCCCTCAGGTGAGCCTCCCGCAAACACAACCGGCCCCCGGTTTTCTGGAAACTCTCCTCTATGAGCACGACTTTCCCAGCAGCCAAACGCTCTCATGTGGAGTGATCGCATATCTGTCCTGTGGTTGTTTCTCAAACATTCCATTATTCGTGCCTGCACTTAATTTAATGGTAAACAAACTGGATACAGATGGTGGAGTACATGGTTTATGCTCAGCAGTCACGGTATTCTCATTTTTATTTCCTTGGAAATGTGGCGGCCTTGTGTGGAGGAATATTTCTGACAAAAGTAAATAAATACGTCACGTAATGAATAAATACCTCATGAAATGTGAGCATAATTAAACGTGGCACATTTATTTATTCATTTAATTATTTATGTCAAACAAATTTCAAATAAATTTCATGATGTATTTATTTATTAAATTTTGTCCGCAGTATTCCTGCGTCGCCTTGTGACGAAAGACTTGAGATTCTGTTTGAAGGAGCTCCGAGCTCCTTTCCATTCGCGTTTATTTTTCAGCACGCAAGTTGGATTTCAGTTCATTTTGTTGACTAGCTGAACTAAAAATGGAATTGGTTCCAGCGCAAAAATAGGACGGCCGATCATAGCTGTTATTCTTTCTTAACCCCTTTGCGCAGATGCCATGTGTGGTCAAGCCTTGCCCAGTTAGGCAGTGTTCATTTTGAGGTTTTATAACTGCCGATGTGAGCATCACAGAGAGGAAAATCTGAATGAGTATTTTCCACACACTGGCCAGTATAGCCCATGAAGATACTAATACCCCAGGTTTATGTACAGTAACATCACAATAAACTCAGACCTGAAAAATGTTGATCTCTGAACGCAGAGATGGTTGGCATGTCTTTTTTATCGTCTCGTCTTTCCGCCAGAAGCGGACACCCAGAATGCAGAGGCGCCTCCCCTACCTGTGGGCGAGGCACCCCCCAGCACCCCCTCACCCCTCTCCAAACCGGACCCAGGGGCTCGACCCAAAGTTCCGAGTTACCCCCAGCCCAGGAGACCCGCAGGGGGGATGTTCCGTCCTCTGCCCTCCCCAGGTACCTTTTACAGGGACCCCAGTTCCTGAAGGCTGTCTGTCTCAGGTCCTTGTTTCCGTCGTTACCCAAACTCAACTAGAAAATTAACGGTGGACGTCGGCGGCAGTTCATTCGTAGGTCATACCATTTATAGACCGGGTTCTCCGTCCGTGATTGTTGATCATTATATATCACGTAGGTGGACGGCTTAATTAAATTATAAGTAGAAGTTGGCATAGAATACTAAAAAAGGATTCCTGATATAAAATATTGTGTTGTTAAGGAAGTCGGAGGACAAAAATCCAGTTACTCATTGCTGCGATCCAACTGCTGAAAAATGTATTGACGTCAGACTGATTGTGGTGAACGTCAGCCGTTGTAGGTGAAGGTCTGGCACCTCTCCGTGCTCTGATTGGGCTTCCTTCCCGTCCCTCGCAGGTACCGCCCCGTCTAAGTCGCATCACATCCTGACCATCAGCGACCTGGAGGAGACGCGCCGGCCCCGGCGGCACAGCCCCCACTCCCACAGCTCCGGCCCCCGCTGCCGCATCTCCTCGCCCCCGCACGGCGCCCCCTCAGGACCCATCACCCTGCGCGCGGGGGCGGCCCTGCACCCCAAAACGTCCCCGGTCGCCGCCGCGCTCTTTCCTCTCGGTGCTACTGAAAACCTGCTGACCTCTCCCTCGGTCCGCCTCGCCGGGGGCCGCAGTACCTCCTGCTCCTCCTCCTCCTCCTCCTCCTCCTCCGTGCGTGTTCCCGGGATTTCGGCGCCCCACTCTACCTCAGGGTTCTTCCCCCGGCCGCCCTCTTGGCAGGATGGGCTCGGGAGCCCCCCGTTGCCCGTTCCCGATGGCCTCTCCGCGTCCTCCGCCCTGCACCACTCTCCCAGGCTCCGGGTGCCGTGCCTCGACCTGGGCCAGCCGGACTCGGCCGACGTGCCGCTCAACTTCATGGCCTCGCCGGAGCCGAAGGACCTGGCCTCGGCTAACGGGACGGGCTCTTCCGGGAGGGGCTCCCGCCTCGCCTCAGGCCAGGGGTTCCCGTACGCGCCCTTCGTGGTGGACTCGGAGGTGGCCGTGGACTCGGTGCTGAACGCGGAGCTCGAGTTCGACGACACGCTGCTGAACGAGGGCGGGGCCATGCACTGCGGGGCTCAGATCGTGGTGGACGGGGAGGGGGAGGAGTACCAGGACGGGGAGGCCAGAAGGACCGCCCACATCAGGGCCCTGCCTCGCCCCACCACCTCGGCGCGGGAGGAGTGGGGCAACACCTCGTCTGACGAGGACATGGAGAACTACTTTGACTTCTCCCGCACCGTCGTCGCCCGCGCCGCCCCTCCACAGGCGTCCCCGCCCCCCTCCTCTGCCTCCATCCCCCAGCTGGACGGTGTGGACGATGGCACGGACAGCGACGCCGGCATGGCCACCAGCGATGTCGCCCGCAACCTGAAGAGCTCAGGCCTCAGCCAGAGTCAGAACCCGCCCCAGCAGGAGAGGCGCAGTAATGGGCTGCCGGACCTCTGCATGCCTTTCGCCAGCCCGTCCTCCGACGCCCTGGACAGACTGTCTGAGAACGTAGGCAGAGACGGCGCCTCTCCGTACGTGGAGGCTCCGTTCAAATACCTGTTCCCAGACAACCTGAACGTACAGGATTCCGCGCAAGCGCACGCCAGCCTCGCGCACGACAGTCACGGCTTCCTGCTCCACGACGCCGCGGCGACGTCTGCAGGAGTTCAAGCGCAGGCCGCGGTGGCGGACCCTTCCGCTGAATACCGCCACTTGGAGGCGAGCTCTGGGTCCCTGCAGCCGCTCAGCGTGGTGTCGGCGTTTGAAGACGCAGCGGCCTCCGCAGAAGAGCTGGTCCTGCAGAAGGGACTCGCGGAGCTTCACCAGCCCGCCGCGCGGTTCCTGGAGTCTTACGTTCCGCGAGGGGGCCTTGCGGACGGGTCGGTGGAGCAGGCCATGCTGATGACGCACGACTCAAACTCACATGACATGTCTGCGGGGATCCTGGTCCAGGAGTGTCACGATCTTCCATCCCCGAACGCCTCTCTGACCGACTTGGTGACCGTCCAGGAAGAGCCACCGGTGGATGCGGATTCGGTGGAGATCCCCAGCGATGTCTTCCTGGACCCCAGCAGCGGGCACTTCGTTTCCGCCAAGGACGGCACCGAGGTCTACCTGAACAGTCTGGCGGAGCCTGCGGTGGGCACTCCTGCTTTGCCCGCCCCCGTCAATGGGAGCCGGAACGCGGAGAGAGATCCTTTCCTGCCTACCGAGGTCCCCAATCCCAGCAGTGCTCCCACGGACCTTCTGCGGGTCAGCCCGTCGCCGCAGCTCTCCGCGCCTGCCTTCAAACCAGCGCCGGTCCCCAGCCTCGGCGCCACGCTCGACCCGCTGCCGTCCACACACAGGACCACGGTTTTGCCGCCCATGGAAAGTTTCCGCACACCCTTGTCTCATGTGGAATCGCGGCTTCCCGCTCCTGCTCCTGCTCCCGCTCCTGCTCCCGCTCCCGCTCCTGCTCCTGCTCCCGCTCCCGCTCCTGCTCCTGCCCCTGCTGTCGGAGGCCTCGCGTACGTTTCCTCTGGTTTCCAGGCTCGGCAGGAGACGGTGATGTCGATGGTGCCGGGCTCCGGGGTGCCCCTCGGCCCCTACGGGACGGTGTCACTGCCGGTGTTCCCAGCGCCGTCGCTCCCCGCGGGATCCACGACTTTTAGCATCGTGTCTTCCTCCCCCTCCACCACCACTTTTGCCGAAGGCCTGACTTTCCAAGTAAGGGAGGCCACCCAGTGCCAGCCTTTCTGCCCCGCCCCGCCCCAGCAGACGCCTGCTTCTGCCCCCATCCTCATAAACGGCTACAGCTCCGCGTCGTCGCAGAAAGACGCCTCTAGGGGGCACACCATCTCCATCAACTTCTCCACGCCCAGGACAGCCCTCGAGCCGCAGCAGCCCGTTCTGAGCCCGGCCGTCCCGGGTCACGCCATCCTGACGGTGCGAGAGGTGGGCGTGGACTCCACCCCGCACGTGCTGCTGGTCAACCGCCTGGGCCAGATCTTCGTCAAGAACCCGGAGAGCAACACCTTCCACCTGCCCAGCCCGAACTCGCCGTCCTACGGCTGCGTCAACCAGATCGCCAGCCTCCTCCAGAGTAACGCGCTGTCCGCCACCCTCGCCGCCGCGGGGGCCATGACCGCCCCCACAGGCCCTGTGACCCCCGCACCGTCCCCACAGATCGTCCACGCTCCCGCCGCCACCACCCGCCTCATCGCCTACAGCACCAACGGGGCAGTATCTGCTGCCGACGCCCTCGTTGGGAAAAAGCCAAAAGCGTCTGCCAAGGACACCGTGCCTGGCGTCAAGAAGCCTAGGAAAAAGAGGGCGACGCCGACTACCAAGAGAACCAAAGCAGTCCCTGGCTCAGATCCGTCGCTGCGGCCAGCCCCCGCCCCCCACCCCCCTGCAGGCCGAGGCAGGTCCTCGCTCAACGCTGCCAGCAGGAACGAGAGCGCCCAGTCCATAATCAACCAGGCCATGGCCAGCAACTTCAACCCCAACCGGATCGCCCACTTGCTGGGCGCCTCCCACTTCCGCGCCCCTCCCGCCCTCAGCAGGGTGCGGGCCCTGAGTACCGTGGTGCTGCCGCCGGTCCACCCCGAACCCGAATCCCCGGCCGCCGCCCCCCCCACCCCTGCCACGTCGCGGCCCCGGTCCCAGGTCCGCATGAAGAGGGTCTCCTCGCTGTCGGACCGCATCGCCACCAAGAAATCCAAGACCGACTTCGTCGAGGTGGAGCCCCCTTGTGTCGTGGAGGAGCCGCCGCCGGGGAAGGCCGTCAGCGCCGCCGCCAGGTGAGTGGAGGGAGCGTAGCGGTGGGGGTGTGACCGGCGGCCCGAGAGAGACCCGCCCACCAATCAGAACGGGTGGGCGGGTCTGCGCCTGTGCGTAATGCTGAATGTCTTTGCAGCTGTCCCAGCAGGGCGGGGGGTGTTCGCATCAAAACGCCGACCGTGAAAGGGGTGCTGGACCTGGACAGACTGAAGGAGGAGCGTCCCGGTGACCCAGAAAGCATAAGGTTTGGGAGCGCGCACGGCCGGTGGGTGGGTGGGTTTGGGTGGGTTGCTAGGGTGGGTGGGGTGGGTTTGGGTGGGTGGGTGGGGGGGCGGGGGGGGGGCGGGCGGGCGGGCGGGCGAGCGAGCGAGCGAGTGAGTGAACTGTATTTATATAGCGCCTTTCACGCACAGAGGGAGGCTCAAAGTGCTGTACAATTCAGTAGCAAACACGGAAACACCAAAAACACAAGTTTAAAACCGTACAAATACACAAGGAGGAAGGGAGAAAATAAGAACAATGAGTGTTACTATTTATAAAATAGCAAGAAAACAGTGCATTATATAATCATAAAAGATTAAAACAAAAATAAAATCAATGATAAGAAAAGAAAATCATAAAAGATTAAAAAGACACTTCTAGTTATAGGCTGTATTAAAAAGGTATGTTTTGAGTTTAAAACTGTCATTTAAAACTGTCTGCTGAGCCAGCAAGTCTAATATGTTTCATATTTTTGGGGTGTAGTAGCTGAAAGTAGCATCCCCAAAGGTTTTTCTGACAAGCTTGCAAGCAGCTGTGGAGGATCTCAGGGTTCACGGAGGACTATAAAACCACAGAGTGTCTGATATAAAAGGGAGTGAGGTCATTTAGTTTTTGTTGAAACCCTGGCAGCAGCGTTCTGAATGGTCTGTAGTTTTGCAATGACTGCTTTTGGTAAGCCAGTATATAGTGAGTCACAGTAGCCAAGACAACTAGAAACCAAAGCATGAACAAGCTTTTCAGCATCTTGCTGGCAGAGCGGAGGTCTCAACTTCCCTGTATTGCGCAAATGATAAAAGGCAGTTTTGGTCAATGAACTAAAATGGGCTTTAGAATTGAGGTCAGAATCTAAAGCCGCGTTTCCACCGAAATTACCCGGAACTTTCAATCCCAGGAACTACTTTACCAGGAACTAAAAGGTTCCTTCAGCCAATGGTTGTCTGCGTTTCCACCGGGGTCTAAAGTACCGCGAAGATTAGGCAAATTAGCCCACTGACGTTGTCGTCGGTCCATCTGTCATATGATTTCTTCTGTAACCCCATACTACCACCGAAGTAGCCTACATTATTTTCTAATAACCGGGACAGCCCGGAGGGGTTTATTCCACTTATATACAACGGGTTACCAACAATGACTATATATGGTTACTTTTGTATTTATTGATTTTCATATATCCTCTCAAACACATTCATTAACAGCAGAAAACATGCACACGTTGTAAACAATTAGCTGTTTTATTACTTTCTCGTCGTCAATTCCATATAGGCTAATCGCAAAATGACAAGAATAGAACGAAAACTCGGACTTGCGTGAAAATGTAAATTAGTAGTGGTACAGCCACCGTTTGCTTTCCTTCGAAGTTACTGCTAGCCGAGCAGCGAAGTGTGCCCTCCAGATGCGAACCATGCACCATAAATGAGTCCATAGTCTTCCTGGTCTTTTCGTGGAATTGAAAAATGGCAGTAAAATTGAGTAAAATTACGGCAGTCTGAAAAAGCTAAAGGGAAGATTACTAGAATTAACCTGTTATTTTACCCGGATAAAAAGTGCGGAAGGTGATTTCCAGTTTGCTTGTACTGTATCACCAATGTTAATTATGCAGAACTACCGCATACCTCACATAACTGTATCAAACGTTTTGAGTCAATTACAACAGGCTAACAAAGAAAATCCGGAAGAAAATATTCAGCAACCGAATTAATCCGTTTGAATGTTTTGGTAGCCTACGTAATATGCTGTCCCAGCACGAATGCTTAGCATTTTATAAAACGAATACTAAAGCAAGAAAAGAACATAAGAGCACACGTTATAATTCCAAGACGTTGATAGGCTATAACCAAAAGTAGGCTACTGCGCCGCATAACATACAAGTTTGATTTGAAGTTATTATGAAAATAAATTGGTTTGCCGCTGCATATTTTCAAACATGGCGGGGAATGGCGGAAAATAAATACAACACAAACGCTACGAGTACTCGACCAATCAGAAATGTTCAGCGCTGCAAGCTCCACCCAAAAGGTTCCTGTACTTTCGGAAAGTACTACCCCCCGAGCAGGAACGTTTTGGGGGGTAAAACAAAGCCCCCAGAACTAAATTTAGACCCTAGTTCCTGCGGTGGAAACGCACTGAGTTCCTCAAAAGGTTCCTAGTTCCGGGGTATAGTTCCTGCGGTGGAAACGCGGCTTAAAATGACACAGGGGTTTCTTACTTGTGGTCGTGTCTGCGAGGTCTGATGTCCCAGTTTAGCAAGAACACGATCCCTCTTATTTTTTGGGCCACCCAGGAGGATCTCAGTCCTATTTTCATTTAGCTTTAAGGAGTTGTTGCTCATCCATTCATTAATGGCTGACACACAATCAGTTAGATTGGACAGAGTGTTTCTCTGATGCCGAGCAGCCACGGCAGCTCTGATGCGGAGCAGCCACAGCAGCTCTGATGCTGAGCAGCCACAGCAGGTCTGATGCTGAGCAGCCACAGCAGCTCTGATGCTGAGCAGCCACAGCAGCTCTGATGCTGAGCAGCCACAGCAGCTCTTATGCTGAGCAGCCACAGCAGCTCTGATGCAGCCACAGCAGCTCTAACGCCGAGCAGCCACAGCAGCTCTGACGCCGAGCAGCCACGGCAGCTCTGATGCCGAGCAGCCACGGCAGCTCTGATGCCGAGCAGCCACGGCAGCTCTGATGCTGAGCAGCCACGGCAGGTCTGATGCTGAGCAGCCACGGCAGCGCTTACGCTGAGCAGCCACGGCAGCGCTTACGCTGAGCAGCCACGGCAGCGCTTACGCTGAGCAGCCACGGCAGCTCTGATGCTGAGCAGCCACGGCAGGTCTGATGCGGAGCAGCCACGGCAGCTCTGATGCTGAGCAGCCACGGCAGGTCTGATGCTGAGCAGCCACTGCAGCTCTTACGCTGAGCAGCCACAGCAGCTCTGATGCGGAGCAGCCACAGCAGCTCTGATGCTGAGCAGCCACAGCAGCTCTGATGCTGAGCAGCCACAGCAGCTCTGATGCTGAGCAGCCACAGCAGCTCTGATGCGGAGCAGCCACAGCAGCTCTGATGCTGAGCAGCCACGGCAGCTCTGATGCTGAGCAGCCACAGCAGCTCTGATGCTGAGCAGCCACAGCAGCTCTGATGCCGAGCAGCCACAGCAGCTCTGATGCGGAGCAGCCACAGCAGCTCTGATTCCGAGCAGCCACAGCAGCTCTGATGCGGAGCAGCCACAGCAAGCAGCTCTGATGCTGAGCAGCCACAGCAAGCAGCTCTGATGCGGAGCAGCCACAGCAAGCAGCTCTGATGCCGAGCAGCCACAGCAAGCAGCTCTGATGCCGAGCAGCCACAGCAAGCAGCTCTGATGCCGAGCAGCCACAGCAAGCAGCTCTGATGCTGAGCAGCCACAGCAGCTCTGACGCCGAGCAGCCACAGCAGCTCTGACGCCGAGCAGCCACAGCAGCTCTGATGCCGAGCAGCCACAGCAAGCAGCTCTGATGCGGAGCAGCCACAGCAGCTCTGCGATGTCTCTGTGTCTTCAGCCGTGCCCGAGCCACACTCTTAGTTGTCACTGTAGACTTGACACAGGATGTCAGTTTAAAAAAAAAACAAATTTTTTTTTTTTTTTAAAACCCCCACACATAGGGAGCTGTGATCTCTCGCCTGACCCATGGTCCAGGTGATGACACATCCTGTTCTGTTATTCAGAATCAGTTGCGTGGGTTGATTAAAATGGCTACCTGAATACTTAGAGGCGGACGAATCCCAGTTTATTTAACATTGTGAAGGCAGGACAAGTGATGCCCCATGATGTGAGCTGTGTTTTAGGCTGTGATCATCGCACAGTTTTATAAGTGCAGGTATGTTTTCGCCACCCGTGAGGATTTGGTGATTATGTAAAAGATGTGAAAAAGGCCGTAGATGCTGATGTTCATAGCCGAAGTTACTCCATAATAATAGCGGAGTATTGTTACCAGCTGCCGTGCGTCTCATGTAGATGTGTGGGAACCTACTTTGCAAGGCTTATTCAACTTGCACATAAAAACACATTTATTTGGGTGGAATTCCCCTTGATGTCATGTTTCCAGTGTGGGTCTACCAGTCACGCTAATGACACGGCGTGGTGCGCGTTTCTCTCACTTCCTCCCTGGCCGTCCGCGCTTCTGCAGTATGAGGTGGCTGTGCAGTATGATGGGCAGGGGACAGGAGCACAGAAAAGCTGAGGCTCATTACCAGCTAGGGGTGTGCAGAGACGTCATTATCTGTCTCTGTATCTGTATCTATATCTGTTCCACCAACAAAATTATCTGTCTCTGTATTCGGATAGAGGACAGGAAGCGGCCGTCACGTTAAAACAGGCAAATGTATTTTCTACCCTTATATTCACTGGCAGTGCATTTGTCGTGCCTCAAAATCAAATTTATTTAATATTGCCATATAATTAATTATGAAATATATTTCCACATCCTCATACTGTACTTTTCATCTCTCTCTCTTTTTATTTTTAACTAAACTAAGTTTTATGAACTGTCTGAACCCCACCACCAATCCCCGCCCCCTTTAATTGGGGTACATTGAACAATCAGAAACAGAAAAACTATTTTATAAATCGAAAGATTCTGTTTTGCATTGGAAATAGAAACTATTTACATTGAAGATGTATAGAAACATATCCTTCAGTTGAAGGGAATAATCTTAAATTCCAATGATGCTGCTTCCAATGAAATATAAACAAATAAAATAAAAATAAATAAATAAATGAATTAATAAATAAAATTATTCATTAAACAAGTGTGAAAACAAAGGGGCTTTGTTACAGTTGGAACCACTCAATAGTCAGACACCTAGTGCAAAGGTATATATACATATATCTGCTCAGCACTTTTATAGATAAAAAAAGAATAGTATTTATTCTTATTTTTCAGTGCGGAATGTTGTGGTTGAATTCACAGCGAATTCACAGTGTTTTTTGGCGGGTTTTCTGAAGTTGTTTCAGCCTGGTTTGTGGGGTTTTTTTTGGCGGGTTTTCTGAAGTTGTTTCAGCCTGGTTTGTGGGGGTTTTTTTGGCGGGTTTTCTGAAGTTGTTTCAGCCTGGTTTGTGGGGTTTTGTTTGCTTGCAGGCCCGGACCGTGGGACCGGCTGGCCTCGGCTGCCCGAGGTGACCTCGGCTACAGCCGGCCGCTGGCCTGGGAGGGCGTGGGCCGCAGCACGCTGACCGACTGGAACAAATATTCAGGTTGGCCAAACCGCCCGAAACTCCAGACACGGATCGGGCCTCGCCCACGCGCCTCGTTTCGCTCATCCCCCCTTTTTTCCCGCTTACGCCCCCGTCAGGTGCGGTTTCCAGCTCGGATGACGAGATGCCCCCGCCGGACCTGGACGAGGAGTGCCCCCCCTGCAGGGAGCAGCCGCACCTGCGCTTCGAGATCAGCAGCGAGGATGGGTTCAGCGTGGAGGCGGACAGCATCGAGGGTACGCACGCGCGTGCACGAGAGGGGGAGGGCCGTGCACGAGAGGGAGGGCCGTGGCGAGGGCGATGGTCATTCCCAGCAATTGTTTCCAGCAGTTTTCTGACTAACGCAAGGGAAAGGAAGTTACTCATGGGGGTGATTTAATAATAACAATATGGGGGGGGGGGTTGGGGGGGGTACCCTGCGGGCACGCTGCGTGACGATGCCCCTCCCTGCTCCTCCCTCAGTGGCGTGGCAGGCGGTGATCGACGGCGTGCAGGAGGCCCGCGCCGCCGCCCGGCTCAAGCAGCTGTCCTTCGCGGGCATGACCGGGGCGCGCGTTCTGGGCATGCTCCACGACGCCGTGCTGTTCCTGCTGGAGCAGCTAGAGGGCGCCAGCCTCTGCCAGCGGCACACCTTCCGCTTCCACAAGCAGGACAGCCAGGAGGAGGAGCTGCCGGTCAACCCCAGCGGCTGCGCCCGCTCTGAGGTCCACATGAGGTGAGCGGGCCTCAGATGCACCCCGCCGGGCCTGGCGCCATCCAGGACTATCTGCCCGTTAAGCCTGTGCCAGAACAGAAGACTGCACGTTTCCCAGAAATGACCCCCCATTGCATTTCCAGGGATTTATACTGTTTTCTTTCTGGCTCTATTTCTCATTTTATCTCAGTCCAGTTCGCGGTCTCGTTTCCGCACGCTGCTCTTGGCGCCCACGCCGTCTCATCCTGTTTTTCTTCCTCCACAGAAAGTCCACCTTTGACATGTTCAACTTCCTGGCCTCTCAGCACAGGCAGTTGCCTGACAACGGCCCGTACGACGAGGAGGAGGACGAAGTCCCGCTGAAGTCCACTAGGTCAGATGCCCTTCGCTGTCTCAAACACGGGGGGAGGCCCGCCCCGGGGCAGCACGGGTGCGCAGAGCGGCTCCCCCATTAAAAGCACAGCTGCAGTGCCTGTTTTTTCCGTTGTGTGTTGATTTGCATCCCAGAGAAGTTAAAAGGAAACGGGTGTAGTCAGCTTTAACTGTTGTGGGCTGCATAACTAAAAGCTTTTGAGAGAGAAATGCATGCGTGTGCTGAGCGTAGGTACTTTCACGTGCCTTAGAGGTAGATGGTGTAATGCATTACAGATGTTTGGTAACATCTGCATAGCACCCTCTTCCTCAGGGCAATATTGTGAATTTTGTATGGCTGAAACCAGCCTTTCCAAGTACTCACATGACCATTAAGCTCCTTAAAGGAGTAACATGGTGGTTTTCACACTTTCTCGGTTTTGTGTGCTATTTGCACAAGAGGCATTGAAGAAACATATGAAGAAATATGTCCGTTCTTTATTTTTGGAGAAATGTGCGTTTTAAATTTATCGTCCGATTTTCAGCTGGCTGAGAATGTTATCAACTTAGTGCGTCACGAGTACAGTAACCTACGGTGGCTCTGAGGTGCCAAACACAAAAACAAAAAGAAAACGCAAAAACAAAAACTTTCGGCCCTGAGGTGCAGATGCAACATACAAAAACAAAAAGGAGTGTTCCTGAGGTGCAGATGCAACATACAAAAGCAAAAAGGAGCAGCCCTGAGGTGCAAAACACAAACATACAAAAACTAGCAGCCCTGAGGTGCAGATGCAACATACAAAAACTAGTAGCCCATGGTACATCGTGACCCATAGTTATTATATTTGACTAACGTGAGGTTCACTTATAAGAGTGCCTTTTAAGGACTATTAGACTATCTGGTTGGTTATATTCATTTATAGCTAGCTAGCTAACGTTAGCTAGCTATGTAGTTTGATTTCATAATGTAATGTTATCGATAACGTTAGTTAGCTAGTTTGCTTTCATAAGAACATTATAGTTGTGGTTTTATCTTAACTTGGCTAGCTAGCTAGCAAAACTTATTATTGGATATAAGTCAACGTACTTAGCTATCGATACTTGATATACTAAGTTAACTAGCTTGTGAAAATTCAGTCTCCCAAGATGTGCACGTATCATGGAGGTAGCTATGGTAACGGGGCACGGTCTGTCAATCATAGCTAACTGACAGTTCTCATTACCACGCCCAGACAGTTTGGGTGAACTTTTATAGTGGGAAATTTAGGCTTCGAAAAATAAGTTTTAAAATACATTTAAATAAAAAAAATTACGCACATTTGTTTTGTTGTTGCCTAAAGACAACTGGCAAGTGTCGCATTCAACCACCATGTTACTCCTTTAATGAATTCAGAAGAGTCCACTGTTGTGAGTCTTCAGAATTTTCTGAAATGATTTTGGATTTGTCCTAAAAACAGTCACTGGTTGATCACTTGCCTAGTTTCTCGGCGAACCTTCGTACTGAATGTGGGAAAAGAAGGTCCAGGCTTTTATTTGGATGCGGCTGCTGAATTTTAATGGAGTTTGTACACGGTCCAGGCCAGTGCTGCACTCGCCATCGCTGCGCTGGAGACCCGCCCCCCGTGTAAAGCGATTGGTCCTGAGAAACAGCCATCTACGAGCAGACCCCTTCTGCCAGGGTTGTGATTGGTTGTACTAAGCCTGACTATGGACACGGGTTGTGCAATAACGGGAATTTTTTATGACATTGTGCAATACTTTTTACCCATGACCACTTGCACTTTTTATACATAACTTTTAATTTTTTTAACTCTTTTCTATTCTTATTTTTATTTACTTATTTTGTTTTGTTTTTGTGTGTTTTACGTCTAAAACTGTCTTGAAAGTGTGTGTTTTAACTGTGTCAGTGTCTGCACTATGCTTTTATGTTGTACCAGAGAGACTGGCAAACAAGACTTTTTGTTATACTGGAATGGACAGTAAATTGAATTGAACTGAACTGAATTGATTTGTCCCTCTCCCACAGACGCGCCACCAGCCTGGAGCTGCCCATGGCCATGCGCTTCCGACACCTGGAGCGGACGTCGAAGGAGGCGGTGGGGGTGTACAGGTGTGTGTCTCTGGAGAGGAGCCGCCTTCTTCTCTCCTCCAGTCTCCCTCCCCTCGCTGCAGAAAATGGCCGTATGCCACGGATCTCCAGGAACTCGCTCACCTCCTCAAAATGGCTGCTTTTTCTGGGCAGCTCGGTCTCCGGCCGAGAGAGTCTGACATTCTATTTCTATTCTGTCGTTTCTATTTCTAAACCCATCATGATAGAATCGCCACAATGATGCCACGTCATCCTCTCTCTCTCTCTCTCTCTCTCTCTCACGTGCTCTCTCTCCCCATCTCTCTCTATCTCTCATGTGATCTCTCCCCCCTCTCTCTATCTCTCACGTGATCTCTCCCTCTCTCTCTCTCTCTCTCTCTCTCTCCCCCCTCCCTCCCTTCCACGCTTCTCAGGTCTGCCATCCACGGGCGGGGCCTGTTCTGCAAGCGGAACATCGACGCGGGGGAGATGGTGATCGAGTACTCCGGCATCGTCATCCGCTCCGTGCTGACGGACAAGCGGGAGAAGTACTACGACGGGAAGGTGAGCAGCCTCCACCGCGCGTCCCAACCCTAACCCTAACCCTCCACCGCGCGTCCCAGCCCTAACCCTAACCCTCCACCGCGCGCTTCAGCCCTGCGTCCGTGTGCCGACCCGCTGGGGGGGCGGGGGTCGCGGGGGTGGACAGGGCGTAGGGTGGTCCTAACAGCGGTCGGGCGTCGGGGTGGAGCAGGAGCGTGCGACGGTGGTCTAACAGCGGGGGGGGGGGGGGGGTTTGGGGGTCGGGGGTGGAGCAGGGCGTTTGGGGGTCGTGGGGGTGGGGGGGTTTGCAAAGCCGTTGCTCGGTTACCAGTGCCCGCTAACCCGCCGTTCCCCCCCCCCCCCCAGGGCATCGGCTGCTACATGTTCCGCATCGACGACTTCGACGTGGTGGACGCCACCATGCACGGCAACGCGGCGCGCTTCATCAACCACTCGTGCGAGCCCAACTGCTACTCGCGCGTGATCAACGTGGAGGGCCAGAAGCACATCGTCATCTTCGCCCTGCGCAAGATCTACCGGGGCGAGGAGCTCACCTACGACTACAAGTTCCCCATCGAGGACGACAGCAGCAAGCTGCTCTGCAACTGCGGGGCCCGCCGCTGCCGCCGCTTCCTCAACTAGGCCCCGCCCCCCCCCCCCCCTCGCGCGCGCGCGGCCGGGGCGGGCGCCGGGAGGAGGAAAGAGCGGGAGCGGAAACAACGCTAAGAGCAGACGTCTCCAAGAAACCTTGGATTCCTCAGGGGAGAGAGGAGAGGGGCGAGCGAGGGCGGAGGGAGGGAGGGAGGGGGGAGGGGCGGTCCTGGGGGGCCTGGGGGCGGGGTCACAGAGGCTCGTACACGTCCAGGTGCACACTCCTTCCTGTACTCATCTGTAACGCCTCCAGCTTCTCAGACCGGCTTTCAGGTCTGCATTGGAGGGGGGTGGGGGCGGGGGAAGTCTTCCTTTTTTACCTGATGTTGGTGCAAAAGGCCCGTGGTTCAGGGTGGGGGTGGGGGGCAGGAGTAGTCGCATACACTGCAGGATGGAGGAAGTCAGTAGAAAGTTCTTAGGGGAGATGACACCGGCTGAAACCAGAATCTTGTTTTCTTCGTTGCTATTTTTGTGTTTCACCAGCAGTCACAACAACCAGCGACTACACGTTACTCTTATCAGCGCACCTGTGGATCTGTTGAGATCATCAGATTACCAGGAACTTCACCTAAATGAGTGTGTGGTGGTTTCGTCAGCCTGTGGCTGTGGGGGGGGGGGGGGGTGTGGCGGCTTGCTGTGTCTCTTCTGAGACTCCCGAGCATGCTTCAGATGCTTTAGATGCTGCTGCCCCTCCGCTCGCTTCCGGAACTGTGTTCCGTGGCTGAACTTTCCCACAACACGGATAAATATGCCTGCCCGAGTCTCCCTTCGTCTTGCACATTATTAACGGGACGTACACGGGCCTCACTTTGAACCCCCGTTCAAGTCCGATTTTATTTTACCCTGTCCGTCCCCCTGCTAATCTCCCATCTCTGCGCCGCTTCCTTTCAGCGGTGTCCGGCTCGGTTTCTCTTGTTCTGCTCGTTCGGTCTCGCAGGCTGCCTGGTGGAATCTGCTGGTGTGCGGTGTGCGTTTGGGCATGTCTGCCTGGTGGATTCTGCTGGTGTGCGGTGTGCGTTTGGGCATGTCTGCCTGGTGGATTCTGCTGGTGTGCGGTGTGCGTTTGGGCATGTCTGCCTGGTGGATTCTGCTGGTGTGCGGTGTGCGTTTGGGCATGTCTGCCTGGTGGATTCTGCTGGTGTGCGGTGTGCGTTTGGGCATGTCTGCCTGGTGGATTCTGCTGGTGTGCGGTGTGCGTTTGGGCATGTCTGCCTGGTCCCTCTCCCGTCTCCTCACAAGGCCGTTTGGAAGGCCTTTCTTGGTGCTAAATTAACGTGTGACCCATGCGTGTTCGTCTGAGCCAAACGGATAGTGGGAATAGCATTGTACATTCAAGACAATCTCGTAAGAACGGAATCTCATGCTGTCTTTTTTAAACGATTCGTTTAGTTTTTAGGTAAGCGAACACTACCTGACCCTAGTCGGGACTTTTCAGTCGTGCTGAACTTTACGCTGTCTCCGTAACCATGGTAATATCAATAACTTATGATGCAGTAATAATCAAAGACTTGATTTTTTTTGCTGTAGTTTTGCACATTAGTTTTGCATGAGAACCTTGTCTCACGTTTTGTATTTCGGTGCTGAGGGAAAGACCAGGAGTTTGTTTCTCTTCGAAAAGGGTTACCTTTCAGTCAGTACCGGTGTTTTTTTCTGCGTTTCTGAGGAGCTCGCCGTGGCAAGGCCTTTTTGGGCAGGCACGTCTGTACTTCATGTCTTTGTTTTATAAAGCAGAGGGTTACTCCAAGACCAGCCCCTACGGTGTGAACAGACTACGCACTTGGGCACCTTACTGTCTGGTACAGTTAGCTCTAAGTACCCACCCTGACATAAATAACAAAAACAAAAAAAAAAAAAAAACTGAACACTTTGACCTTGCCTCCCTCACAAAAGAGATCATGTCGCAGTCTTCATTTTATAATGGCAGTGTAATATGTGTAGTAGGATGTGGGGGAGGAGGAGTTTTTGTGACGTTTGCGCCCTCCCGTCCCGGGTACCAGGTAACACCAACTCAAACCCAATTTTAAGTTTGTTTTCCCTTGCTTGGAATCTGGCAGTATGGTCTTTAGAAAAGACATTGTGCTGAGCCAAGTTTTTTTAACCATTTTATATTTTGATTAAGTTTCTTCCTTCCTTGTTTTGACAGTGCGATGGGGGAGTGGGGGAAGATGCAGACCTTGTTTTCTGCAGAGAACCTTCCAGCTACCCCCCCCCTCCCCCCCCCAACCCCCACGCATACCCACGGCCGGTTCATTTGAATTTTAGAACTTTCCTCTCGTTCTTCTTTTAGTATACCTTCCGTTTTTTTGTTTGTTTGTTTGACTTATCTTCTAAAAATGGGATAACCACGAATATCTAAAAATGGAGGATATAGCAGATACACAAAGGAAGTGCAGTCTCAGCCTCTCTCCCTGCTAGCCAGCTCGTCTCCGTCCCGCTGGTTTACCATCATTCTGACGACAACACAGAATAAAACTTTGGCGAAGCCTCCTTCCCTCTCAAGTTCTCGCAAGGATTCTACCTCAGTTGCTCAAAGATGTAAAGGAATACAGTGCGAAAATACTGCTGGGTTTCGACTCTCCTGCAGAACTGGCCTTTGTGTGCAATGAAGGATGCAAAGCATTAGTTTAACCTGACTTCACCGTTAACGATTCCTCCAGTACTGTCATAAAAGCTGTGTCCCCCAACACAGGGTTATTTTAAAGTATAAAAAGTATAAAAAAAGGACATAAAAATTAATCATTGGTGAACTTGGCTTTGTTACCTTGTATAAAGAAAACCTGAGTTTGTACATAATTGTATACATATTTCTAAACCCGTTTAATTTTTCTATGCACTTTTTTTATTTATGACGTTATTTGCTTAATAAAGATGTTAAGATGTTTGAACAAACGTGCATATGTAGTATGTGTTCCTTTGTGCTTTTGGAACCAACCAACCAGCTAAGCAATGCAAATACTCTACACCAACTTATACTGGTACTCTAACAGCAGATTTTCTTGTTTAAACCACCTGAAGTCAAATCTAAATTTCTCAGGAATGCTTTAAATTGGATAAATCCAATTTCCAGTAATTTACGCTGTCCAGAACAGTTAGAATGACTGAATGACTCCTAATTCAGCAGTTGGCTTTGTGATATACCGTAGCTAACGCATTTAAATTCGGTTCAGTTTTATTTGTGCTGGGCTTTTTTCAGAATGTCAAAGATACATCTGCAAGATGCCAAAATACCAAAAAAGAAACAATAATTGATACATCCATCCATTATCTACACTTGCTTAATCCTGGGCAGGGTCGTGGGGGGGGGGGGGGTGCTAGAAGCTAATGGTGAAATCGGTGCAAATGCGATAAAATGCATAAACGATTAGATGGTTAAAGGGGAATTGCACTTTATAACACTTCTGCTTCTCATGACTGATATTGTCCTTCTAATGAGTGTCGCCCTTCATTTTTAATGTCTAACGTCAGAAAGAAAGACCTATTTTTTTAGGCGTTTTGTTCATGAAAAGGCAGCATAAGTAGAATATAATTAACAACATAACTTTATTAACACATTTCTATAAACAACAAATATTTAACACTTCCAAACTTTTTGAAACAAATAAAATATTTTTTACAGTGCTAAACATTCGTTTAAACAAATTGCCTAAACATTTTTAGATATGAAAGTAATAATCTCGAAGATTTTCATTAAAATAAATGTCTGTTGAGTCACCGTCTATCGCCGAAAAAAAAAATTCCAAGACGTCTGATTGTAAACATTCTAAAACTGCACTTGGCGATTGACAAAGTGGGCCTTTTGAGACCCCAGGCAACGGCTTCAGATGCTCTGCAACTAACCAGTTCACAACGCTGCAATTTTCTCTGCAACATTCTAAAACCGTTTTGTCTCGTTGCGAATCATTGATCTGAACTGGCCTTAACGTTACTATTATTTACATTGCCATCAAGTTCATCAATATATTATAATGATCGGAATAAAGCCGTCTTTACACAGAGCATTAACCCCGGGGTATAGGTGGAGCAGAGCCGGGTCTGATTTCTGTGTAAAGATGTCAAACCGGAGAAAACTAAATAAAAGAATACGGCAGTATGGATTATCGTTGTTGTTCTTTTATTACGCTTCCTCATATGTTCCTTCAGCCTTGATGCCCTTTTTTGTCTCCTTTGTTTTTGTTTTATGCTTCTTGTTCTGATTGCTAATTTAACACCCAGCTCAGCTTTATTCGCGGACAGTTTAGCTAGCAAAACCAGAAACACCAGGGATAACAGCGAGGCAGTTGTTTCAAAAATATCACAACAATTCATGAGAAAGACTATGTTTATTGTGCATGAGATACATAATTGCACCAGCCACAGCGAATCCCGCGGATTCTTCTCTGCAGTGTAAAGATGTTCATACCGGGAAATCAATCAATCAGACTTTATTTGTATAGCACTTTTCATACAAGTTAAATGTAACACAAAGTGCTTCACACAATACAACAACCCCCCCCGATTCCATACTCAAAGCAATGATTTTTTAAATTTATAAAACTGAGGAACTAAGGAAACGCTGTCATAAAAACAGATAAATGAATAAAGCTCAATTAAAATCCAGACTAAAAAATAAGTAAATAAATGAATAAATAAAAACAGATAAATGAATAAAACTCTTGAAAGCCAGACTAAAAAGGTAGGTCTTGAGTTTACTTTTAAAAATATCGACACTCTGCTGCCCTCAGGTCTTCAGGAAGGCTGTTCCAGAGGCGTGGACCATAGTAATAAAAGGATGCCTCACCGTGGGTTTTTGTTGACTTTAGGGATGATTAAAAGGCCACTAGCAGAAGACCTGGGGGTTCTAGAGGGTTTGTAAGCTATCGTAATCTGATAAATAGGACCAAGACCATTAAGAGCTTTATAATCAATTCTGAAGCAAACTGGTAGCCAGTGCAGAGACTTTAAAATTGGTGTAATGTGTGCTCTCTTTCTGGTCCTAGTCAACACACGTGAAGCTGAGTTTTGCAGTACTTGCAATTGAACTAAATTCTTTTTAGGGAAGACCAGAAAGTAGAGCATTACAGTAGTCAATCCTGCAGGTAATGAAGGCGTGCATTAATGTCTCTGTGTTGGCTCGAGAGAGAAATGGTCGCACTCTGGCAATGTTCTTAAGATGGTAGAATGCATTCTTAGTTATGTTTGTGAGGTGAGGTACAAAACTAAGATTTGAATCCAAGATAACTCCTAGGTTTTCTACTTGTTGACACGGGTGTAATGCCAGTGCTTGCAGTTCCACATTGAGTTTGTCTCTCTGAGCTTCAGTACCAATAGCCAAGACTTCAGTTTTGTCCTGGTTGAGCTGTAGAAAATTCTCTGCCATCCATAACTTGATATCTAAAATGCAGTTAAAAAGGGCATCTATTGGCCCTTAGTCATCAGGAGACATGGCAATGTAAAGCTGTGTGTCATCATCATCGCTATGGAAATTTATGCTGTGCCTGCTGATGACGCTTCCAAGTGGCAGCATAAAGGTTAAAAAGTGTAGGACCTAAAATTGAACCTTGAGGAACACCACAGTTCATTTTATAGCTGTTAGATGAACATTCATCCTTGCTTACAAAAAATTATCTATCGGTAAGATAAGATTTGAACCAGTTAAAAGCAATACCAGAGAGGCCAATCAGACTGTGAAGTCTACCTAGAAGAACTGAGTGATCTATCATATCAAAGGCAGCGCTTAAGTCAAGTAGTACTAATATAGAAATTTTTTTCATATCCATATTGGACTTGAGGTCGTTCACAACCTTGACTAGTGCTGTCTCAGTGCTATGATTGGCCTGAAAACCAGACTGGTATTTTTCTAAAATATTGTAGGAGTTCATAAAATCATTTAGCTGATTAAAAACAAGCTTCTCTAAAATTTTACTTAAAAATGAAAGATTTGATACTGGTCTGTAGTTATTAAGGAGAAAGGCATCTAAATTGTTTTGCTTCAGGAGAGGTTTAACAATGGCGGTCTTTAGAGTAGTAGGGAAGACAAAAGGTGGATAAAGAACATCTGTGGAAATTGATCATCACTAATTCTACCCAAGGTCTGCTACAGAATTTTAACCTGGCTTGGCATTGTAAAAACAGCTTAAGTTAGCCTAATGTTAGACAATGAATGAATATGTACATAATGTTACTTTTATAACAACCATTTTTTATTCAGTAAATAGTAAGTGTTATAGTTACTTTTTTATTATGAAATATGAAGTCCATCAGTGACAGCAATATAACATCTTCAGAATGCATACACAAAAATATGAAAATACAAATATCGTGGTACAATTTGCAATGAAGGGAAAGTGAAAGAGAGAGAGATAGAGAGAGATATAGCGTATAAATAGCCTAAAATTAGGGCTTTTCTTTTTCAAACAGTTCTTCATAGCGGGTTAGTTACATATCACTTTTTTTGTTTTCTATTAATTTCAAAGATTTTAAGAGAGAATCAACTTTCAAAAGAAAAGGTTGTAATTTGGGAGTGGAGTTTGAAAATTTCTGTTTATGTATATAAAACTTTGCTAAAAGGATAAAAAATTTACATTGTATTCCAGATTCTTATCTCTCTTGTTATCATAATATAAAATAATGTCTTTAAGGACAAACCTATATTTTGTATTAGTTAGCTCAAAGATGTTGGAAGCCAGCTCTTTCCAGAAATCATTCACTTTTACAGTCAAAAAACAAATGGGGGAGAGTTTCTTTGTTCTGCTCACAAAAAACAGACATTCTCTGTCTACATGTTTTGAAATAACAGAGTTCACAGGGTAAATCTTGTGCAAGACTTTAAAATGAACTTCTCTAACTTTGTTTGCAATGCAATATTTGAATGGTGTCAACCATGCCACTTTCCAGTTTATGTCCATAATTTGTGACCTCCAGTAAAACTTTCCCCTGGGAGTAATTTTGATTTTTCCTTGGAATATATCACGTATATGCGTATTTGTACATTTCTTATCTAATAAATCGATTCTGTCTAAAACCAGTCTAGGATGTATAATTTTATTTTCTCCAAAACTCAAATGGCTCTTAACAAGTTGGATCAATCCATTTGGGATGGCTTTAATTAACGGGTTAAACTCTTTGAAAGAGACAGGGAAACTGTGTACAGTCATTAACTGCTCATATAACAGCAAATCACCATTCTTATCAAAAACGTCAAAAATATGAATAATGTTTCTTTGATACCATTTGGGAAAAAATAATGATTTATTTCTAACACATATGTCTGTGTTATTCCATAATAAGGTCTTGTGGGGTGAAAAATTGTGGACATAACAGATTTTCCAAGCCAAAAGTGCCTGCTGGTGGAATTTTGATAGTTTTCTGGGTAATCTAGTCGGTGAGTAGTTACATAATAATAGAAAATGAAGGCCTCCAATTTTGTTAAAAATGTGGCTCGGTATAAAATACCTAATTGAATCAGGAGTAATGAAGCATTTTTTAAACCAGTTTACTTTGTATGTATTAATAATGTCATTAAAATCAAGGATTTCTAGACCGCCCTCTGCTTTTCTAGTAAGTGTTATAGTTACAGTGGCCCAGGTGCCAACTGACTGACGTCACATAGGCGACACTGTTTGGAAGTGAGGTCCAAAAACACACCTGCAATTACCGCCTCTCGCCATTGGTACCGCCAAAGAGAACGAAACTGAAATCTTCGAGATTGTAACTTTAAATAGGAAATGAAACAATAGGCCCATAGCATATTTAAGTAGTGACAGTGTTAATAAATGAAACAAAATAAAACTGATCGACATTGCCCGTTAAAAGAGATGAAAACGTGCTTTCAATTAGCGACAGTCAAATTAAATCAAATTAATATTTTGGTCAAACCGACGGTTTTTTGTTTTCAAAAAGACAGCATAAGTAGAATAGAATGAACCCTTTATTAACACTCACGGGCGCGGGAGAGATTTTTGAAGCGGGAGGGACCAAACTGTGAGCAAAAGAAAGGTCTCAACTCAACTTTTAAGTTTATACAACTACCCCGATCTGGAGGGATGGATAGGGGTCCCTATAACCGCCCAGCCCATGTAATCCCCCCCCCCCCCCCCATCTGCACCCCTGTCAACACTTATTTCTTTAAACAGAACAAAGATTTAAATTTTCAAAACGTTTTGGATTAAATCAAATAAGTAAAATGTTTGTTTTTACAGTGCTAAACAAAGTAGGCTATGTTAAAACGAAATAAAACAGACTGTTATGGATGGTATTACAGTAAAGCTACATAGTCTCCCAGCCTGCTGTGGGGTGTGCTTGTTATTTGCCCTCCTGCCCCCGTTGCCTCCGCCAAAGCTCATCAACTAACGTGGTGTTCGGTCTCGTCTTCATAACACTACGAACTCAAACATGGTGTCAGAAGTGGACCTGTGATTCGGCGATTTAGCATCTACGTAGATTTAGAGCTCTCAAGTGAGTTTTGCAAGTTCTTTGTTTGCTAAAGCTAGCTATACTGTAGCAGCAGCAGTGCATCGGCATGGCCGCGACCATACCCCCTCCAGCTCTGATTGAGCTCAGTGGCAATCTGAGTGCAAATTGGGAAATCTTCCGGGCAGAATATGAAGACCATGCTTTAGCGACAGGGCTAGTGGGCAAACCCGAGGAGGTCCAGGCGGCGACTCCGAGGAGTGTTATGGGAGCGGAATGTCGACGTGTCTACAAACACAACTTGAATCTGAGCAATGAGGAGCAAGCGGACGTGACCGTCATACTAAACTCATTGGAATGGTACTTTAAACCAGCTAAAAATGTGATTTATGAGCGCTACGTTTCTGGCTGTTGCAAACAGGAGGGAGGTGAGACAATTGACTGTTTTGTGACTCGACTCAGGGAGAAAGCTGCTACATGTGAATATGGAGCTTTGTCCCCTACAGTCTTTAATGTCAATCCCATGGTCTCAAAGGAATCGAGTAGCATTCTAGCAAGTTCTTCCCCCGTTTTCTTTGAAAAATCCTTAAAATCAATAAAACGCTCTTTTATTTCCCACTGACTAGCAGTGTCAGGTCTATGGACATATCTCACCCACCTGTGTCTTGTTATCCCCTCCTTTTCTGGTTTGATTGTTCTTTGAATTCACCTGTGTCTTGTTACCCTTGTCTATTTAAGTTCTTTGTTTCCTGACTCGGGTGCTGGTTCCTTGCGTTTCATTTCTGTTAATGTATGTATCTGCCTGCTTTTGTTCTGCTTGTGTGTGTTCCGCCCAGAGACTGTAAACAATATGGACAACGCTACTGTGACGTCACCCATTGCCTCTCCGTGGGTCTGTAAAACACGTTTTGAAGCTCAATGGCGGGCGCGGCCATGTTCTCGATTTGGAGCCAAAACCATAGAGTTAAGCGGTCTTGTGATTTTTACAATGTGATTGACAGTCCGGTGCGGAAAAGCCCATCAACCTGAACGAACGATTGCAGAACGAACTTGAGGCTAGCTGACTGTCTGCCGTTATGTTTTAAAATATATGATCAAATGTTTACGGAGTTTAATTTCCATCCGTGACTGTACTGTGTCATGTAATCACGGTATATGTATGACATTAATAATACAATTATGTTCAGTTATCTTCAATTTATGTTTCTCGGCAAAACGAATATGCTTAGCTAGCATATCAGCTTGCCAGTGAGCTAGGTAAGCTATCCGTGGTTAGCTCACGCATTAGCAATATGAACTACAGGGGAACTACAAACGACGACTGAAGACCCACCTCTTCAGGCTGCACCTCTCCCATCCCTCCTTCCCCCTGTAATGACTAAATTGGGTTGTAACTGCAAGCTGTTTCATAGGTGATTTAGGCGCATAAACTGTCTTAGACTACTGCATTTTGTTTTATTTTTAGTTTTCCAAGATTGCGTTGTTGCTGTTCTCGTTGTCAGTGTTAATCAGTTTGAACCTTCAGGGTCTAAAGTTGAACTATGCGGTGTCCTTGCACTTGGACCGGTAGCTACTTCTCCTATGAAGGTTTCGTCATACTTGTTCCTGGTTATGGTTATAACATTTGTTGTATCTCTTGTTGATTGCTTTCTGCAATGCCTGTAATGTATAGTAATGTAATTAATGGAAGAACATCGACTGCACTGATGGTCAATCAATCAGAGATGTGTAGACTACTGGTGATTTGACTAGGCTAATTTTCATATAACTGTCTGGTAGACCTGCTGTTAACCAACAAGCAAGTTATCGTCGTAGGTTTTCGCCACAGTCAGTTAATGAGCCATTAACTGCTACTACTCCATTGCCGTTTGCGGTGTTTACTTGCTGGGTGACGCTAGCTGACCGATCGTTCGCAAGTCACTTTTTACCGAATAAAAATTAACACTGTCAGCGGTGATTAACAAATCTATCAAGTATTTTAATAACTGATCTACAGGCGTGTAAATATGACAACGCACTTTGAAGAGCAAGTTTTCCACCTGTTGCATAAGACAAAAATAATGTACATTGAATTTCTAATTATTATTTTCTTGCTAGCTTTTAGCTTTGTCACATTCGTGCAGCATAGCCCAGGTAGACATTTACGGAATGTACACGACTGACAAGCCGTCAAATACGTTTGGCAGATGGAATATTTGCCGGTTAGGGTTAGCTAGCTAGTCAAATGGCTTGGTAGCCGAAGTTGCGAACTGTTTTAGCATAGGCTACTGGACTACCACATATAGCAAATAAGCGTTAGCTGATTACGCTTTTGCCAACTAATTATTTGGTTAAGTGGGCTAAAGAAAATGTAAAAATGACTCGGCTACCGCAAAACTTCAGAGGAGGATTATTTTATGGTCGTCTAGTGCAGCTGTAAATAGCACACGCTATAATGAAACCACTACAAAATGGGATGCCTGCATTTTCTGACTTCGCACAGGTGGACCGGGTCGGAGCCGCAATGTCAAGGCCAAGAGACGCCACCTCCCACCCGGTGACCACAGATTTTAGCCCCTACTGTAGCTCAGTCCTCCGCAGTAATCCGGAAGTGACGCAAGCTGTACCTCATTGGTCCAGAACAAATATTGGCACTGTGCCCAAATGACGCAATAAATCATGAAATCGACCCATGGACAGTCATAAGACGAATAAAATCACCTATTATGACTATTTGTTCTTGTGAGAAAAAATTATTGACTTTGTATTTTGATCGCATTTGTACCGTAGACTTACATGGAAACCGGATATGAAAACACCTATACTGGAGCCATCCGTAGTGGCGCTAGTGAGCAACCAGGAACTACAACACCAGGAAATGAGCTTCAAAAACGAAGTCTGGTTTTGGCCGCTTGGTTCCGCCCTGCTTGTGTTCTGTCCTGCCTGTGTTCCGCCCTGCTTGTGTTCCGTCCTGCCTGTGTTCCGCCCTGCTTGTGTTCCGCCCTGCTTGTTCCGTCCTGCCTGTGTGCCGCCCTGCTTGTGTTCCGTCCTGTGTTCTGTTCTGTGTTTTTTTTCAGTTCTAAGATTCTTTGAGTTATTCACCCTTGAGTTCGTTGTTCTCCACCTGCGTTGGTCCATTTCCGAATGAAAATCTTAAATATTAAATAATTCGAAAATGACTTGTGCATTACACTTAAGAAATCGTTAGAATAATATAGCCCACTATGGTTTAAAGGAATCCCCTTCAAAAACAACTGAGCGCATGTGCGCTGGAAATCCTGTTCGCACATTGTCGTGCTATGTCTTATGACCACAAAGAGTCGTTTACTGCTTTGCTTCAGTACCATGCTCGCACTGCGATTTTGTGCGCCGATACGTCTAGACCCCGTGCACATTGTGAATATGACCCGCCTGATTCCCACTCGGTAAAAAATAGTGACTTCCTTTGAAAATGACATCGCTATGAATCGTGTGAATTAGCAAGGTGTCCCTCGAAGTGGGAGGCCAGACCACCGCATCGTTGCGCCGTATCCACGTGGCGAGGAACGAGTCATGGGAACGTGTGCGCCGCACGGCTTTAGGGGCTCTGGTGTCCTCATGGAGTAGGCGTAGTTGATCCACGTGGCGGAGAAAGAGCAGTGCGTTGCCACGTGGCGCGTTGTCTTGGCAACAGAGCTGTCGGGGTCCAGCAGCATGACGAGCTCCTCGAGGACGTCCAGGTTATCCAGCACTGACTGCAGCGGAGCCTCCTGTATGCGGACAGCTGGCGATAAAGGGTGGTGGGGAAGTTCGCACTTGATTTAGCGTCATTAAAAAAAATCACTTAAAACATTTTAATTTTAATTTAATTTTTTTTTTTTTTAAGGAGGATGAAGGCTGTTGCATGCAGGTCAGAACAACACTCTGATAAATTATCAATGAGGGTCTGCCTCTATCTCTCCAGATAAAATTCATGTGGTTTTATTATCTGTCAAATGGTAGAAATAGTTTTTCTTCCATGAAGTATGATCAAATAAATTCAAGCCATATATTTTTTTTATCTGTGTACAATACAATACTGCATCACATTACTGGTTGATGAAATTCTATGGAGAGAAGATTACATTTAACAAATATACATTGTTACTCTTTGCATTTTAGGCAATATTATAATTTTTCATTTATTTAATTCAATTTGTTCTAATTCAAACCTACTTTCCTGAGGTTAAATTATTGGGCATTGTAATGAAGTGTAGAGCTTGTTTAATGCAAACACTCCTGGTCACTTGCAACTTACCTAAAAGCTCATCCACATTCTTGTCCTTGTATGGTGGTAAAAAGCTCACATTTTTCTTGACTGTGGGACAGGGAAGGACATGAAGTCATGTGAGCATTGATTAAGGCACATTCCACAATAGCCCTAAGATATGCCAATGCAGCAGTGAAAACGCTACTCACTGAATAATAAAATAAATAAAATTATACCATGTCAATCTACTGTCAATATCTGGGACTAAATATAGAATAAATATACAACATTACCATTGGTTTTATGCATAGAGATGTCCTTTTCGAAAATGAGTGGTCATATATTGTCTTGGACAATCCGTTTGTGAAATATATGGTCATTTGTGATGAATGGGTACCTTCCAAAATAGCTGTGCATAATACCACACATTGTTTACATTGTTGTCGCCCTTTGTAGTACAATATGGCTTGGCTGACAATTAATCGATCCAAAAGGTGACAGAATAAGCTTTCTAACAATGTATAACATGTCTAATTTTACTTTTGGAATAGCGTAACCGAATGTTTGCTCTCATCATCGCCTCCTTATGCATTCACTCTGTGGTAGCAGTAAAAGACGCTGCACCTGGCGAAACTTTATTGATGAGTTTCCACATTTCTTGGAAAGTATGATTATTCTTGAACTTCTGAACATGGGGTGTGGGGGGGGTTCGCTTGGAAAAATCCTTCTTACATTACATTAATGTACAGTTGCCATTCCGTTTAAAATGAATACTGCTAGTTCCGCGATAGGGGATGAATAACGTAATTGCGAAAATAACGTTGTTTACCTCAGATAAACATTGGATCGTGTGGCCCCCCTCATGGTCGTGTGCCCCCCCCCCCCAGCGGTTGTGGCCCTAAACAACTGCATAGACCGTTTATGAATTCTCATCCTCAAGATGAATTCACCATTACCAGAGCAGACAGGCAGCCTCAGCAGAGTATCGCTACTAAACACTGGGCGTCTGTTAGATGTCCTCCAGACAACTGACAGACACCCACGCGGTCTCCCCCTAAAGAACCACGAAAGAACCATTCCACTCATATCGGTGCAATTGCATCACACCCCAAACTTGCCCTTCATTTAAACGGATCTTCAAAGAATTGAGGAAATATTGGGTAGCATTGCTTTGGAATACATCTTCTGTAATTTCAGTGAGGCAAGATAGCCTATATTGTTTGTAGTACAGTAACTTGGCGTCATTTTGATATCAATACTTTTAATCGCAGGCCTGGATTTTGGCAGTCTGAATGAATAAGTTATAGACGGGGTATGTCTTGTATGTGTGAGTAACTTGGCATTTTTGTACGTTGAAAATGTGTTTTTGATGAGATATCATTTCTTTTTGCAAAGCGTTTTATTATGAGAGTGAGAAATGCGAAGTGACCCTGTAAGAAACGGTTGTGGATTATGGTTATCCTTGTGTGAATTTGTACAGTCTGATGAGGGTGTACCGTTTGGCAGTTTTGGTGCGGTGGCGTAAGTGTAAACGGATCAGAAACGCAGGTGAAATATGGCCAGTGTATGTACTCACGGATTTGACGGCCATCCAACGAGCCTTGATTGACAAAAGAATCAGCAAGCCCGTAGAATTAGAGCTCCCTAGGTCGCAACTTGTGTAGCCTTCTGCCCTGCTCCGTTGTCTGTCATTTCGTGGAGATGCACTTTTAGCGTTTGTAAGGTTTATAAGGCATTTTGATAGGCTTATCTGCAGGTGGGAATCCTCTTCGCTGTTTTGCTAAGCTAGAACCGGAAAACTTGATAGTGGAGAATAGGAGCAGACGCATATGTCCCAGCAAGCCTTGCATATGAGAAAATAACAACGGTGTGAGAGAAATTAGCCATACCTGCCATCCCAATTTCCAGCGGAATTACTGAGCTGGTGAATGGCACAGCTGATGAATCACACATGACAGTAATACTGTTGGTTTTCTACTTGATGGTTGGTTGTTTAACGCCTCCGATTGGCCAGAGATTTAACTCACCTGACGTCCCAGGGCCGTGTCTGAGTATCCCTGCTACACAGCCTTCATCAAATCAAAACTATACCAGAGGTGCCCGCGACCAGGAGTTTCACTGTGATGACAGACGACTTACCGTAACGTCACCCAGAGAGGAAGGATTCCAGTCAGCATTGTAATATAATGCCTGATGTTGATGAGTTGTGACGAATATTATATATCTTTTTAAATATTTCTAAATATTAAAAAAATATATTTTAAATGTTTTAAAGGTTAATAATAATAATAATAATAATAATAATAATAATAATAATTGTAAGCCCCGCCCCATCACTCATGGCCTGTGGCTAACTGTGCACCTGTAGTCTGCCTGTGCAGCCGTCAGACACCGCGGCAGCATGAACGCAGCGCTCAGACTTCACGGTGGAAAAGCGGAATTCGGAGTGGCTGAGCTCTGCTGTGTGGAATGAGGGTATTACAGTGATGGAGCAAATCTGTGGTTGTGATTGGGCACTCTAGATCAAAGAAAATATTTGTTGCAAATGTTTTTTTTTTTTTTTTTTTGCATTCCTAAATGGTATGTCTCAGAGACATGCTTCCGTTTAAACAGCTCTAAATTCCAAATGTAATAATGTAATAAAGCATAGCTCTATGTCTAGGGGCGACATCGCTCAGGAGGTAAGACCGATTGTCTGGCAGTCGGAGGGTTGCCGGTTCAAACCCCGCCCTGGGTGTGTCGAAGTGTCCTTGAGCAAGACACCACCCCCTAACCCCTCAACTGCTCTGGCGAATGAGAGGCATCAATTGTAAAGCGCTTTGGATAAAAGCGCTATATAAATGCAGTCCATTTACCATTTACCATAAAGCAAGCCAATGCTGCAGGCTGCAAACCATCAGCTTCTTTTCTGATTTTTTTTTTTTTTTTTTTTCCAAAACTCGAAAATCCTCTGAAGCTGGAGATCTTGTTGACACGAAGACAAGGAATTAGTGCTAAAAATCAGGGGTGTCCAATCTTATCCAAAAAAAAAAGTGTTTGTGCAGGTTTTTGTTTTAGCCCTGCACTACGTCGCTCGATTCAACCAATTAATCAATTGATCATGGTCTTCAATCGTCACCTTGATAAGTAGAATCAGGTGTCCTATTGCTGGGCTAAACCAAAAACCTGCACCCACTGGACATTTTCGGATAAGATTGGGCACCCCTTGCTTAAAGTAATTAATGACTGCCTGTTAATAACAAAAAAGTGTTCAAATTCATCATAAACTTTGAAACCAAGTGCTGAAAACGGACATTTCAGACAGCTGCCCCCTGACGCATGGTGGCAGCCACTGCCACGAAACATGACCCCATGGCCGCACACACCTTCAGTCGGGTCCCCTCCTCTGCGACACTTTGCTTTCTTGAGTATCAAAACGAGCAAAAGGAGCAGGACGGGAAACAGCAGCACAACAGCAATCCCTGAAAGCAGACATGAGATCAGAAGAGTCCTCCTCACCCTTATCTGACACAGACCTTCAGGGATTAACTCATCACATGCTCCCATTCCACAATTACCATAATATACCGTAATGTTGAGAACAGGCCATCCAGTCCAATAATGCTCGCCATTTTACTGACGAAATTGTATCTAGTGTTCTGGTTACCTGCAAGCTAGATAGCATCTAAATACCAGGACCCCTACAAACACAGTGCATCACAAGTTGTGCATACCGTCAATTAAACAATATAAAGCAGAAAAATCAATCCATAATAATTAAGCGCGCGGACAATCAAGTCCAAGCAAGACTAAATTGTGAGGACTGTTATGTCCTGGACATGCAACTAGGCTGTCTGTGTGTGTTTAAATCTGCTAATTGAGAGGCACCTGTGGGGGAGGCACCTGAGTGCTTAAAAGCCCCTCCTCTGCCTCTCACGCTCTCTCTCAGCCAGCAGACACTGCACAGAGAGAGCGAGAGAGAGAGAGAGGGGGAGAGAGGGAGGGGCTTGTTTGTGCATTTCCATTTTGAAAAAGCTTCCAGGTTCCTTGGTCTCTCTCAGGAATCCTTTGGGGATTCCTGGGGAAACTTACCTCCGTAGGTGAACGATGTGGATGATAGGGAGGATGTGGACGATGTGGATGATGGGGAGGATGTGGACGATGTGGATGATGGGGAGGATGTGGACGATGTGGATGATGGGGAGGATGTGGACGATGTGGACTCCACGTAGAACTCCTGGCAAACAAACAAAAACGAATAAAAACTACACCCATTTCTACTATGACTATATAACGAGTGCTGCCTCCTCCCATATTCAAAAGCCATTTTAATTATGTATTTCTTTAAAACGTTTAGTTGGGACAGCACGTAAAACCTGTCAACGTGGCCTTATTTTAATGCTCTGAAGGTAAAAAGTGAACCTGTAATGATGGAGAGATACTACGGAGTATGTGCTGTACGTATACGCACTGGTACTTACTGTTGGGATTACCACTGTGGGAGTTAATGTCTAGGGGGAAAAAAGATGTGCAACATTACCGTCTGCATGGCTGAGCGAAGATTACGTGTTTCTCTGCATGTTGTCATGAATGTAATTTCGAATTTACCTGGGTTTCAGGTCTCTGGCACTCCTTGTGAATGACCATTCCCCTACAGAGAATGAGCAAGACAGATCAGGTACGGGTGACCTCATGGCTTCCTTCCAAGGCCTTGTTTACACTCATATTCGATACGGCTAACAAAACCAGATTCATGCATACCAGATGTACATCTTAGTGTGCAAATCCAATTTTGTTTGCTTGGATTGCGATTGCAATTCATCTAGTCGTTGCAGCCAGCTCAAAACTGGGCGTCTTGCGACTCATGCAGCCTTATTATGGGATGTTATTTATCAATAAAATGTTGGTGACAGGAGAAGATGCCCACAGGTCACATTCAGTTTCAACCTCGGCAGAATCAGACCCTAACAACCCCTAGATGCAATTCAGATCAGACGCTGCCAAATCCAACCAATCATATCCAATGACTTGGTTGTACGCCACAATCATAAAAATGCGACACACATGGGATTTTAATTCCATAGAAATAAATGTGGAAATGGCGACAAAGTGACAAACACTCGCCTAGAATATGACAGAATATTAAAGACGGCCTCTAAAGGACAGCGGTGGACGAAGTATCCTATACTTCAGTGAAAGTACAGATACCCTTGCTAAATATTACTCCACTAAAAGTAGAAGCCTTCAATTTAAATTTCTACTTGAGTCAAAGTACAAAAGTACCTGCTTTTAAAAATGCTTAAGTATCAAAAGTAAAAAGTACTATTATTTATTATGGTTATGTTTGTCAGGGGCTGCTGACATGACAAACAGTTTAAAAATACAGTAGGCAAACTAAATATGTTCACCTCCCAACATACTGTATGTAAGAGTGAAAACTATGTTATAAATACAAATTCACAGTTTAATTTAAAAAAATGGAACAAAGGCACCATCAATTCAAATATTTCACTACCAAATATCAAAATACATTGAGGTTTCCTGGCGACTTAGCCACCAGAAAGGATATAGCACCGGCAACGGGTCATAGTTTAATGCGGAAGTGAATGCGATAAAAACGCTATTCCAAATGAAAAATCACATATGAAAACGATGTCAGCTAGGTATATAAACAAACATATGTCTTATGCATACCCAGAAGTCCTCAATGATAATAGTATCTCCCAAGAAATTACGAAAAAACGTTGACAACGTTTCGTCAGTCTTTGACTGTTAACCTTTCATACCGCATCGAAAACGCCTCTCCCGGAGTATACATCAAAGTAACGAGTGACAGGCAGATATCGCACAAAAGTAGTGGAGTAAAAAGTAAGATATTTTGTTTGAAATGTAGTGGAGTGAAAGTAAAAAGTCTCCCAAAATGGAAACGCTTGAGTGAAGTACAGACACTTGAAAAAGGTACTTAAGTACAGTAATGAAGTACATGTACTTTGTTACTGTCCACCCCTGCTAAAGGACAAAAGGTTTTTTGCGGTTTCCCTGCCTGATAAGGGGTCTCACCAGGACTGATGGCTGAGCCCTTGTAGTCCCAGGTGTGAATTTACATTACACAGGCATTTAGCAGACACTGATCCAGACACTCTAATCCGGAGTGACTTACACAACTTTTTATTTTACATTTACAGCTGGATATATACTGAAGCAATGCAGTTTAAGAAGCCATAGAGTGGTGGGACATACAAGCCCGTGTAAACGAAAGGCACTCACTTTTCACAGCAGCGTGTGTCCATGGTAGTATTGCACGATGCCAGTGTTGGTTGGCCTGGGGGGCACAGTGTGCATTTTCTGCATGTCAGGAAACTCCCATCATTGAATGTGCCTTCTTCGCATGGTTCATACATTTTAGTGGGTTGCCCACCATCGTCTTGCCTGCCGCAGTTTGGGGCAAACTGGTGCCCTGAAAACGATCAGGGAATAATGGGAGAGAACAGTCACGAAGACACACACATTTATGTAAATAAATGATATAGTAAAGTGGGAATATTATTTGCTGTACGTTGTAGGGTCGCTATTGTAGCAATTGTATTGCTACAATAGCTATTGTATTGATGGGACACATATTGATGTGGACCCAGAAGCGGAAGGTTGTTGTTGTAATGACGTACGTGGCTGAATACACGTTGCTCAGTAAAGTTCAGTTAAACATTCAGTCTGTGTGAATTTGTTAAAACACAGAGCATATTGAAACATGGTGGCAGCCATACCCAAACAAACCTGGACCTCATCGATGTAGAGAAGAAAACATCCCAGTCGTAAAACAAACAAAAAAAAGACCCGCGTTACAAATCAAGCGTTACGAAGGCACATGCTAGCTCCCGGGATGAGACACCGTGCGAAAGCTAGCCTACGAATACAGCAACAAAGTAGTGAGTACATATTCCGAACATTCCTTTCTTACGAAGCGTCACGTTAAAAAAAAACTAATTTGCTATGGAAAATGCACTGAAACCTCCAGGATAAATAGACTTTGATGATGGTAATTTAGCACTTTCCTGGAAAAGATGGAAAGAGGATTTCAACCTGTATATGGATCAGACAATGGGAGATAAGTCTGATGATGAGTGAAACTGTTGTATTACCTCATTGGTGAAAAAGGCAGGGAGATATGTGAGACACTGGGTGTCGGGAGTTCAGCAAATTATCTTTTTGTAGACAAAGTAATAACAACACTGGATGGATTTTGCGATCCAAAGAAAAATGAAACAATAGAGAGATACAATTTTTTCACACGTAGTCAGAGCCAAGATGAGAGTTTGGATAAATATCTCACTGAATTGAGGACTCTGGCAGCAACATGCAACTTTGGTGTAATCACAGACTCTCTTATCAGGGATAGGACTGTGTGTGACACTTGGGACTCACACTTAAGGGAGCGCCTACTGAGAGAGACTGATCTCAGTTTGGACAAATGTGTACAGATAGGAAGAGCTGCAGAGCTGTCGAGACAGAGAGTGAAAGTCATAGAAGTACAGAGCTCTGCAACAATACATACAGTGACACGGAAAGAGAAACATAGAGGGAGAGGACACCCTCCCGAGGAACTGAGTATTTTACGATGCAGACACTGTGGACGACAACATGAGAGAAAAAAGTAAAAATGCCCTGCATTTGGACAAAAATGCAAAGCGTGTGAAAAAAACAATCACTTCCCTACTGTTTGCGAAAGTGCAGGAGCAAGCAGAAAAAACGCAGTCCTCGCAGTGGAAAATGCAGAAGCTGAATCAGAGAGAGGCGATGAAGTGCTATGCATCGCGTGAGGCCCAACGTCCGAGAGCAACGACCCCAGCTCTAGCGCAGCTGTTCACGCAGTCATGCGGGTGAACAAGAAATCTGTCAGATCTCAGTTAGATTGTGGTGCCACTAGCAGTGTGACTGCTGCAAACATCACAAAAGGCATACAGCTAGCTACAGCCCTGCAGTCGGGTATTACTGATGTATAAAAGACTACTCTGACGCCACTTGGTAAGTGCACACTCCAAGTGACAAATCCACGCAACAGAAAAAGGTACAAATTTGAGTTTATTGTAGTCAAGAAGAACGCGTACAGACGCATTCTAGGTTGCAAGGCCAGCCAGGAAATGGAATTGATTACAGTGCAGCACCACAATATCCTGGCTATCGATGAGACAAGATCCTGGACAGAAGAGCAGATAAAACAGGACTATGCAGACGTCTTCCATGGAGATGGACTTTTTTCTGGCAAACTGAAGCTGGAAGTAGATGAGCGTGTGGAGCCAGTGAAGCTACCAAAGAGAAGGGTTCCAGAGGCCCTCTACAACCCACTCAAACAGGAGCTCACTAGCCTACAGAGTAGAGGAATCATAGTGCCTGTGGAAAAAAGCACAGACTGGGTCAGCAGCCTCATCGTAGTGCGGAAACCATCTGGGAAACTATGAGTGTGTATCGATCCAAAACCTCTCAACAAGGAGCCACTATCCACTACCCACAATCGAAGATGTACTACCAGACCTCAATAGAGCACGACTGTTCTCTGTCTGCAATATCAAAAATGGATTCTGGCATGTGGAACTGGTGGAAGAGTCCAGCTTTCTCACCACATTCTCCACACCCAGGGGCCGCTGCCAATGGGAATCAGTCCAGCCCCAGAGATCTTTCAGAGGAAGGACACAATTTAAAATAATAAAAAAAATACAAGAAATAAACTTTTTTCCGGCACTTCTTGCACCTCCAAGATGTTCTAACTAGCCGAAATCAACGCAGATGACACCAATACGAACATCGTGTGTGATTGGTCAGAAATTCAAGGTGGGCGTGATTTATTTTGTTTTATTTCTGCAAGCTGATTCCCCGTTGATTACAATAATTACATATATACATAATACAACATAATACAATAATACAACGTAGAGTAGAAAAAAAAACTTTTTTTCTACTCCACATAGATCATAAACCATTGAATATGAAAATGACGCATTGAAATCGGTTGAGAAATGTAAACGTTATAGTGCTTATTATCCAGAAAAACCGCAGCTCCCCGTTTACTTGTATTTGTTTTCAGGCCAGTCTTGCCTGGTCCAATATGCCGGCGACGTTGACGTACGATCCAAAGGCCAATGCGGCGTCGCTGTAATGACTTACGTGGCTGACTACTCGTTGCTCAGTAAAGTTCCGTTAAACATTCAGTTTGTGTGAATTTGTTAAAACACAAAGCATATTGATACAGCTATAAAATATGTTCGCACCAGACGCGCTTTAAAATTATTATTTAAAAAAAATTATGTTCAATGAGTTTGAAATGTTTTCGACGCTACTTTTGCCTGGCTGTTTTTTAGGTGTGTATGGAGCTGAAAATGATCACGTTTGGATACGCTCCGAAAAAACAAGCACACTACGTCACTGTCGTTCTTTTCTCTGCTGCTATGTATGAAAAGTGCTGTTATTTTTTATGGTGTCACTAAAATGTACTATAATGCCATTTAATGCCGGTATCATGAAATTTTCCGTGCATTGTGTGATCTGTGCTTTCCTGCCTTTAACCAGTCTGCATTACGTGAGGTAACTATCAATTGTTTCATTCCCTGCTCAAAAACTATCCGACGAGTGATGCAGTTAATTATCACGAGAAAATTCAGCAAGCTCTCCACGATCCAAACTCAGATGAATAGTATGCTTTACTTACGAACTTTGGCAGCTGTGAATGACCTTTTTCATTTTGCAAAATGATTCATCCGTGCCCTTTATTACCTGATTGCCTTATTAGGGAATTATGCACTTATTTGGAAATTAAAGCGCGTCATTTTGCTGCTACTGCCGTTATCCCATATCTGGTAAAGTTCAACTACATCATGGTCCTGTACAAGCAGACTGCAAAAATTGAACTGGTCTTGGCTTTGTGCACGTTAACGTTAGAAATATTCTCCTTAAACTGGGTATGATTTGAAGTCTGGGTTGAAACGACGGATGGACATTCTGGTTTTATCTGAAACGTTGTTAAAGAAATTGGTACCTCACCAATTGATTACTGTTTATGCTTACAGTGGTTTAGTTCCGATCGTGTCGGTAATGATGGTGGAGCTGAAATTTATGTGAAGTCGCAATTTTGTTCCTCAATGACGTGTTCCATATCTAAAGCCAAACAATGTGAATTGCTCGCTGTTCAGGTGAATATATCCAAGGATGCGCCCTTTACTGTCATTGGCGGTTATAGACCACCATTCGGCCATTAGAGAGACCATCCTGCCTTCCTGATGTTAAACAAAATATTAATTATACCGAATTCATTCTCATGGGGGATCTAAAGCGGGACTGGTCCTCACCGGTCTCAGATTGCTTTATATAATCGCGTGATCATTAAATCTCACATTTATTTACTTATTTATTAATACTCCTACTAGATTAAACTACAGAGATCAAAGTAAACCCACACTTTAAGACCTCATTCTCACAATGTACTTCTTTGTCCAGTATTTTTCTGCATAAAATAACAATATTCGTGCAAGGAAAACTTTTTTTTTTTTTTTTGCTTGTATACTTTAAATTACTGATTGTCATATAACATCGTTACCACTCGTGGTCAAGAAGAAAAACGTTTCGAATACAGTTTTACAGATGGCTCCGAGAAACAACAGAAGAAATGGCACAGATACAGTGCTTGTATTATTTCTACCAGTACAGTAGGCAACTGTATAACGTACCTGCAGGCTTCTGAAAACTTGTTTCGCACGGTACACATCGCATCAATTGTTGGTTCCAATAAGTCGTCGGTTCCGTCCGACATCTTTTCGAGTACCTCATCGTGTTAGCTTCAATTCCCATCCCACCAAAGAGAGGCAGCAAGAAACAGATCATTTCAGGTCGCGTCGAGTCGGTGTTGTAAACCTGCACTGGCGTTTAAATAACTTGCGGAAACTGGGGGGCGGGGAGAAATTACCCTACGCTGACTGTCCCGAAATTGTTGAGTTAGGTGTACAGCACAGCTAAGTGTATCTAAGCAAGGAGAGTATTGTGGTGGAAATTACCGTAAATTCCCCCGGTCGGTGAGAAGAGTCAAACAGACTTACACACAATATTCAGTTCAGATGCCTTTACCAGAAAACCTACAGGACGGTGGAGGAACAGGAGCAGGGTTGGTTACCACTGCTCTACACGGTGGGCACTCCAGCATCTATGGGCCCGCTACGGGGATGGGACTCGGCCCAGCTGTTTCGCTGGAGTCCGTGGGGCAGCCCCACGTGCCAAATGACAGCTGTGGCAGCCCCTATCAGGCACCGACCCCCCCCCCCGCCCTCGCTCTGTCGTCACCTCCTTTATGGTTTGGTTCATACCTCTGTGACAGGAAACAGTTTGTCAAATTAAAAGAAGATGAGTCCAGCTCCTCAATAATGAAATACGGTATTCCACAAGGATCAGTACTAGGACCAGTACTCTTCTCGCTATATATGCTACCACTTGGCAATATTATCCGGGGACATGGCGTAGAGTTCCACTGTTATGCGGACGATACCCAGATTTATATTTCAATGAAACCTGGCGAAGCACTGCCGCTTTCACGGTTAGAGGCCTGTATTGTAGATATCAAGGTTTGGATGCTTTCAAATTTTCTGCTCCTAAATTCAGACAAGACTGAAATGTTGGTTTTAGGTCCCAAAATATTAAGGGAGAAATTGTCTACTCTCACCTTAAACTGTGATGGTTGTTTGGCTGAACCTAATATGGTCGTTAAAGACCTTGGTGTCACCATTGATCCTGATCTATCTTTTGACACCCATATAAAAAACACATCCAGAATTGCCTTCTTTCAGCTGCGCAACATAGCTAAAATTAGACATTTCCTGTCAGTCGAGGATGCTGAAAAATTGATCCATGCATTTGTTACGTCCAGGTTAGACTACTGTAACGCCCTGCTTTCTGGCTGCCCTAATAACTCGTTAAAGAGTCTCCAGCTTGTGCAGAATGCAGCTGCTCGTATCCTGAGCAGAACTAAGAAGTATGAGCACATTACACCAGTACTAGCGTCGCTTCACTGGCTACCCATTAAGTATAGGATAGATTTCAAGGTTTTGCTCCTGACTTTTAAAGCTCTGCATGGACGTGCACCTGTGTACATATCGAACCTGCTCCTACCTTATAAGCCCACAAGGTCACTCCGATCTCAAGACGCAGGCTACTTGGTAGTCCCAAGAATTTCCAAGAACCTAAAAGGTGGTAGGGCTTTCTCCTACAGGGCCCCACTACTGTGGAACCAGCTTCCATTATTTATAAAGGAGTCAGACACAGTCTCAATATTTAAATCTAGATTAAAACGCACCTCTATGCTCAAGCTTACAATCAGTTATAGTCTGGAGACAGGGTGCGAGAAGCCTGTAGTCATAGAGCTTTCTAGGTGGCAATCCTTTCCTTACTGTCACCTGTCAATCAGCTGTGACCCGACTTTACATGGGCTGGCTCTTGATAGGCGGGTATGGTTGTCTACCCTCATGACTGCATGGGCTCTCCATCCCTGTCCTAGTAGATATGCAGCCATATTCTACTCCTGGCGGCGTCCCACAATACATAGCACTGGCACTTACTCACTGTCTGGTATATTGCAAATCCCTTAACTGCTGTTTCCACCCTCTTCCCCACGCTGCCGCGCGGGCTCTTGCCCCAACCCTCGAGAGTGCTTCGAGAGTCGTCTGGTCTCCCCCACCTCTGCGGTCCAGCCCCTCCTTCGTCATTGCCTCCACCCTGCCCACATCTGCCGCCACCTGCTGTTCCCCATCACCGCCACCTGGCCCCACCCATCATCTGAGCCACATCACTTATCATATCTTCTGCATAAACTGGCTGACATGCTGGTCACCAGTCGGCACCCTGAGCCGACCAGAGGAGGATGGGTTTCCCCCTTGAGCCTGGTTCCTTCCAAGGTTTCTCCCCATCTGCCACAGGGAGTTTTTCCTTGCCACTGTTGCCTTAGGCTTGCTCCTGTGGGGGTTTAGGCTAGGGCTGTCTGTAAAGCGTATTGTGACAACTGTTGTAAAATACGCTATATAAATAAAATTTGATTGATTGATTTGATTGATTTATGGACCTCCGGTACCGCTGGCTCCTCTTCACCATGTGCTACACCGTCTCCTGGTTCTTCTGCGAGAACACCTACCTGGACGCCGGCCTGCATGGGCACCTGTGACTGCACAAGGACTCAGCAGCAGGGGCAGAGCTGGGCTTTCACACCACGGTGAGCAAACCTCCCCGCTGTCCAGTTATACATCCATCCCCTATGCCACACACACACACACACACGCACGCATGCGCACACACATGCTCACACACACACTCTCACACACACGCACGCATGCGCACACACACGCACACACACACACACACAAACGCATTTCTCATATTTGGCCTAACCTGCAGACAGGTAAAATGTTTTCTTAATCACCAATAGTTGACTGTGTAGCTAAACTTCATGAAACTTTGTATGCCAGTTCACAAGTGGTGTTTTATAGCTTAAGACAAGAAAAGCTTATCATGTATGTTCAACACAGAGTAGAAAGATTACAGAATGCCCCATCCATGTCATTAGCTAAAAGAAAGCTCAGGATTTTTCCAATGTCCTGGTCACTTTGCCTGTCACTCACCATAGTAGTGATCGTTAAGTGGAACTTTTTGAAGCAATGAGCAATGAAGCTGTCCTCTGAATTGTATCGAAGAAGGGTTCGTTACTCAACGCTTTTAAACACTCTGCACGTTAGTGACATCTGGCGGTCAAAAGGACGAAGTGCAACTATTTAACGACCGTTTCAAACTACTGTTGTCAGCGGCCTTTTTCCTAACAGATGGTTTTTTATTTTTTTATATTAGATATAATGTACGCTTCTAAATCGCTAAAGCAATGCCATATCGATGTACTTTAATAAAAAATTTTTTTAAAAACAAACAAACAAAAAACACTTGCGATTCCTCTCCTATGTACTCGGTGGCTCCATTGCGCTGTCTCCCTATCTCCGTGGCAACAAGCGCACGCAACTTTGAAACACGTTCACCAATCTGCGATAACGCAGTGTTTACATTCATCGGCTATCTAGTGTTATCGCATGTAGGTCTTCCATTACAGTGTGTTGCAAAACAGCCGCGCGAATTTGAACGGAAATGCACTCGCATTTCCTAACAAACCGCCCGGCTCCAGATATCGTTTTTGTCTCGAAACCGTGCCAAAAACAATATCTGGAGCCGGGCGGTTTGTTAGGAAATGCGAGTGCATTTCAGTTCAAATTCGCGCGGCTGTTTTGCAACACACTGTAATGGAAGACCTACGTCCGACAACACTAGAGATTAGATTAGATAGATCTAATCTATCAGGATTGCGCGCAAGCTCTGGACCACAGCATCGGTGGCCTGTTGTCTGAGTGCGCATAACCTCTTCAGCGTTTTCACTGTGCCAGCGAGCGGATTATGTTGCTTCTTTTGAAGGATTTTAAACTTTGGCAAACTAGATGTTCGAAAGCAATAGACTTTCAATTGTGCCAAACAAAGAAACAAAGAAACAAAAAAAAAAAAAACACTTTAACACAACACAGTGAGGATGCCACAGCCATAAGAATGAAGTTTAGATTGTGAGCATAGAAGTGTACAAAAAATGCTTTTTCTGAGAAGTTGCTTTTTGGAGGGAGCTGCCCCTCCCTTTCTTCATTGTTCCTCATTGTTCGACCAGTTACACTCCCCCTCATTTTCAATGTCACAAGGAAAAAAGTGTGAGTGGAACCCAGCTTGAATTTACCTGATCTCTTTCGTGTTTTCTTTGGGCTTGAGTTTTTTTTTTTTTTTTTTGCAGGGGCCTTCCCCAAACTGCTGGCGAAGAACAGAATCATCTAGAATGTGATTGTATGCTGTAGCATTAAGACTTGCCTTTATTGGAAAAAAGGGGCAAAGCCTAAAGCAAGAAAAACAGCCCCAGGCCAAGGGCTTTCCAGATGATTTTGGTCATATACTGTAACTTTGGTTACAAGTACATAGGCCATGCGTGACGAATATGAGTGATTTCTAATGCAGTCCTCTGATTCACAACACAAGCTTTCCTGCTGAAGCCATAGATTATGTTAGAGCAGATGGTTTATTATAAACTTTAAGGAGATAATTTACTTTCTGGAATTTTATATGTGGTTTTAGATTTCCTGAATGTTTTCAGTTGGCAAAAACAGAAAACGGGCTTCACTCCCAAAATTTGTTTGAAGCTTTCAGAGTGCTGGACCAAAAAGCGTAAATCAATAAAGTTGGAAAAAAAGGGGCGGCTGCACTTTGCATAATCTGATTTTATTTTTGTCAGGACGTCCCAGCACAGATGCGTTTCGGTGTGCAATGAAGAAGGCACTGCGCCGAAACGCGTCTGTGCCGAGACGTCCTGACAAAACTTTAGCCATGCTAACCTCCTGTGCCACACAGCCACTACAACTCACCCAGAACTCTGCTGCCCGACTTGTCTTCACCCTTCCTGCATGCTCTTACGTGTCACTTCTCTGCTGAGGTCATTTCACTGGCTAGGTTCAAAATCCTACACTAAACAGCCTACACTGCAGCTAACAGGACAGCCCCTGCCTACCTACAGGACACGATCCAACACTACACACCTACCTACAGGACACGATCCAACCCTACACACCTACCTACAGGACACGATCCAACCCTACACACCTACCTACAGGACATGATTCAACACTACACACCTACCTACAGGACACGATTCAACCCTACACACCTACCTACAGGACATGATTCAACCCTACACACCTACCTACAGGACACGATCCAACCCTACACACCTACCTACAGGACACGATCTGACCATACACACCTACCTACAGGACACGATCCAACCCTACACACCTACCTACAGGACACGATCCAACACTACACACCTACCTACAGGACACGATCCAACCCTACACACCTACCTACAGGACACGATCCAACACTACACACCTACCTACAGGACACGATTCAACCCTACACACCTACCTACAGGACACGATCCAACCCTACACACCTACCTACAGGACACGATCCAACCCTACACACCTACCTACAGGACACGATCCAACACTACACACCTACCTACAGGACACGATCCAACCCTACACACCTACCTACAGGACACGATCTGACCATACACACCTACCTACAGGACACGATCCAACCCTACACACCTACCTACAGGACACGATCTGACCATACACACCTACCTACAGGACACGATCTGACCATACACACCTACCTACAGGACACGATCCGACACTACACACCTACCTACAGGACACGATCCGACACTACACACCTACCTACAGGACACGATCCGACCCTACACACCTACCTACAGGACACGATCCAACACTACACACCTACCTACTGGACACGATCCAACCCTACACACCTACCTACAGGACACGATTCAACACTACACACCTACCTACAGGACACGATCCAACCCTACACACCTACCTACAGGACACGATTCAACACTACACACCTACCTACAGGACACGATCTGACCATACACACCTACCTACAGGACACGATCTGACCATACACACCTACCTACAGGACACGATCCAACCCTACACACCTACCTACTGGACACGATCCAACCCTACACACCTACCTACAGGACACGATCCAACACTACACATCTACCTACAGGACACGATCCGACACTACACACCTACCTACAGGACACGATCCAACCCTACACACCTACCTACAGGACACGATCCAACCCTACACACCTACCTACAGGACACGATCCAACCCTACACACCTACCTACAGGACACGATCCAACCCTACACACCTACCTACAGGACACGATCCAACCCTACACACCTACCTACAGGACACGATCCAACCCTACACACCTACCTACAGGACACGATCCAACACTACACACCTACCTACAGGACACGATCTGACCATACACACCTACCTACAGGACACGATCCAACCCTACACACCTACCTACAGGACACGATCTGACCATACACACCTACCTACAGGACACGATCCAACCCTACACACCTACCTACAGGACACGATCCAACCCTACACACCTACCTACAGGACACGATCCAACCCTACACACCTACCTACAGGACACGATCCAACCCTACACACCTACCTACAGGACACGATCCAACCCTACACACCTACCTACAGGACACGATCCAACCCTACACACCTACCTACAGGACACGATCCAACCCTACACACCTACCTACATGACACGATCCAACCCTACACACCTACCTACAGGACACGATCCAACCCTACACACCTACCTACAGGACACAATCCAACCCTACACACCTACCTACTGGACACGATCCAACCCTACACACCTACCTACAGGACACGATCCAACCCTACACACCTACCTACAGGACACAATCCAACCCTACACACCTACCTACAGGACACGGTCCAACACTACACACCTACCTACAGGACACGATCCAACACTACACACCTACCTACAGGACACGATCCAACACTACACACCTACCTAGCATATACAAATTGAAGAGGGTAGGGTCCAAGATGGAGACCTGGAGAAGGCCACATGTTATGTTTACTTTTTCAGAGTAATGGTCACCTAATGCCACAATGAAATCTCGACCCTTCAAGTATGACCTGAACCACTGTAGAACTGTGCCAGACTGACCAACATGTTTTTCAAGTCTGTCTAAAAGAGTATCATGATCAACTGTGTCGAAGGCTGCACTGAGGTCAAGGAGAGCTTTTTGGCATCGGTGTTCATTCTGAGGTCATTTATAATTTTAACTAGTGCAGTCTCTTTGCTATGGTATGCCCTAAAACCAGACTGCAATGCCTCAAGCACATGACTACTACAGAGGAACTCATTCAGCTGATTAAAAACAGATTTTTCTAAAATCTTACTTAAAAAAGGGAGGTTTGATATGGACCGGTAGTTACTAAGAACAGAAATATCCTAATTATTTCTCTTAATGAGCGGGTTTTAGTGCTTCAGGAAATATGCCTGTAAAAAGGGAGTGATTAACTAAAACTAGTAGTTCCTCTGATTGACAGTCAAAAGATGTTTTTAAAAAATGTGCTTGGGATGGGACCTAGGGGGCAAGTGGAGGGTTTCAATCCCGATATCACTTTTTTAAGGGGTTCTCTATCCACCAGGGTAAAAGAGTCTAAAACTCGTTTACAGTGTGTAACGATACAATTTAAAATTTTGTTATCCGACCTTGTTTGATTTATATTCATTCTAATGGTTGTAATCTTATCTCTGAAGTAGGCTGAGAATTCCTCGCATTGAGCATTCGAAAAAAAGTCACAGGGGCTCAGGGGGACTGGATTTATTAAGATATCAACAGTGGTAAAGAGTACTCTTGGATTGTTCACGTTTTTGTTAATGATATACGAGAAGTGTTCCCGCCTTGGTGTTCTCCTAGTAGCCTATGTCCTAGTGAACTTGCAGTTTTGTTTTACGCCATCTCCGCTCGGCCTTGGGGCAATTTCTTTTTTGTTCGTTTACGGTACGTAGCATTTCTCCATGGGGGCTTCCGATTCGGGGGGACCTTTTTTTTACTTTCACAGGGGCAATAGAGTCAAGTGTTGAGCGTAATTTTGTAATAAAGTCATTTGCCAGGTCGTCAACCGATGATGGAGTGGAGATGGGCAAGTTGTTTAAGCATGTAGTAATTTTTTCAGCCGGTGTCGGGTAGCGTCTTTTTATAGTGTGTTCATTGCTGGGGCAGAGACACTCGTATACACACGGTGAACTCAATCAAGTAGTGATCAGACAGTGCAATATCCGTAACCGACACACTATTTACAGTCAGCCCCCGCGTAATGACCAGATCTAAAGTATGACCACGATTATGGGTTGTGCCATTGATGTGTTGGGTAAAACCCAGATCATTCAATAAATTAATACAATCAGTTCCAGTTGTGTCAGTTTCACGGTCAACATACAGGTTAAAATCACCAGTGATTATTATCTTATCGTAGTTGGCGATAGACAGTAGCTCAGACAATTCATTTAAAAAGCTGGGACGTTTTTTCGGTGCTCTATAGACTGTTATCATAAGCAGGGGCGACTGACAATTAAATATAGCAGCATTATACTCAAAAGTGCTAAAATCATCAAAAGAGATGCTCATGCGATCTAAAACAACATTTATTATTGATGCTGATGCCCCCACCCTTTTCCCTATCTTGTGGAACAAAATGAGACAGTTTGTGGGGCGTTTCGATAAAAACCGCAGGAGCACCCGAATAAAGCCACGTTTCAGTTAAAAGCAGGCAGTCCACGTGGCGTTCAGTGATAAGATCCTTAACTAAAAACGACTTATTGGTGAGGTACCTAACATTTAAACGTGCAATTTTCAGTTCTGGAGTGTGTGTCGAAAAAAGATGCCTTGAATCGGTTAGTGGGATTAAAACCAGATTACTAGCGTTTGATCTGCGTTTTGAGCTAATAATGCGATGTCGTCTGTGATTGTTGAAAACTGGGTAAATATGTCTATGGGGAGATGACGCATGACTTTGCTGAGTATCTGGTTTATGTACTCATGGACGTGAGGCGAGATGGACTGCATGAAAAAATATTTGCCGATAGCTTGCCTGAGCCTAGGAATTTAGGGTGGATGCCATCGCGTCTGTAAATAGCGGCTAAAATCCTGCTTTAATACCTCGGATTGTCTGTTTGCAATGTCATTAGTGCCGACGTGAACAATAATGTTCCGCACGTGCGGATAATTAACGATCTCGCCTGGAATCGCCTGCTGAATGTCCTGTACTTCAGCGCCAAGAAGACACTCGGGGTTAGGAGAGGTAAGGCCTGAGAGAGTTGTCATTTGTTCAGACTCTCCTGCAGCTCTTAATAGTTTGAATTCAAAAGAAACAATGAGAGATGATTTATTGATAGAAATATTTATGATAATGCTGAGAATACAAAGAGTTGGAACTGATGTACAATTTTGTTGGGTTCCTGTTCATGTTGGTGTGGAGGGAAATGAGAAAGCAGATGAAATTGCAAAGAGAGCGTTGAAATTAAATGATGATGAAATAATGAAAGTTCCCTCTGGGAAAGGTGAGGCCAAATCATTGATAAGAAAGGCAGTTAGGGATTTGTGGCAGAAGAAGTGGGACATGGATATCAAAGGGAGACACTATTACAGTATACAGAAATCTCATAAAAAAACACGTTTTCAATGTACAAAAATGCCAAGTTACTCACGCATACAAGACATACACCGTCTATAACTCATTCATTCAGACTGCCAAAATCCAGGCCTGCCATTAAAAGTACTGATATCCAAATGAGTGGACATGTGAAGTTGTTTATGAAATCTGTCTGTTGAAATGGGATCAGAATGTACAGAATTTAATGAAGAGAGGAAGTGGTTTTTTCAAGGTTAAGATTTGGACATACTGGATTAAATTCAACTACTTATTTACTGGCAAAGTGTATTCCAGATAAATGTAATATTTGTAATGTTCCAGAAAATGTTGAACATGTCATAATGAGGTGTAGTAAATATAATTCAGAGAGGAACACTTTACGTGATAAGATATATGAGCTAGGGCGGGGATGGAATTTGGAAGGGATTTTAGGGAGGGGAGAGAAAATGTGGGAGTGCTGCATACGCTATATCGTAAAATATAGTTAAAAAAAAAAATGTAATCTGAAGTATGTAAACCCCAGATGTTGCACACTCCGGTACAGTAGGTGGCGGTATGCACCTATACATGTTGGTTTACGATCCGCCATTAAACTTAAAGAAGAAGAAGAAGGAAGACAGAAGAAGGAAGTCTGTTAAATGTCTCACGATGGAGTCGCCGGGCTGCGGACGGGGAACGCGCCCGGGGATTTTGGCGCCGGTCGGGAGATGGCATTCTCATCTTTGCCGTAGTTTGGGACTGCTGTGAGGGAGACTCAGGAGGCCGCGTGGATGAAGGGCGACAGAGGTCTCCGGTGAGAGGGGGGGATTCACCCTTGTCCAGGTGATAGAGCCTGTTAGCCAGCTCTATTGTGCTGTGGTCGACAGGGTGAGGGAGGAGCTTCTCACTCCGATTCCCTTTCCCAACCATAGCCCAGGGTTTCTGGGTAAGGGGTAGAGCTGACTAGCCACGGTCCAGCTCCAAGACGGACAAACGGGTCCTTTGACCAAACAGTACACGATCCAACACTACACACCTACCTACAGGACACGATCCAACCCTACACACCTACCTACAGGACACGATCCAACCCTACACACCTACCTACAGGACACGATTCAACCCTACACACCTACCTACAGGACATGGTCCAACACTACACACCTACCTACAGGACACGATTCAACACTACACACCTACCTACAGGACACGATCCAACCCTACACACCTACCTACAGGACATGGTCCAACACTACACACCTACCTACAGGACACGATTCAACACTACACACCTACCTACAGGACACGGTCCAACACTACACACCTACCTACAGGACACGATTCAGCACTACACACCTACCTACAGGACACGATCTGACCATACACACCTACCTACAGGACACGATCCAACCCTACACACCTACCTACAGGACACGATCCAACCCTACACACCTACCTACAGGACACGATCCAACCCTACACACCTACCTACAGGACACGATCCAACCCTACACACCTACCTACAGGACACGATCCAACCCTACACACCTACCTACAGGACACGATCCGACACTACACACCTACCTACAGGACACGATCCAACCCTACACACCTACCTACATGACACGATCCAACACTACACACCTACCTACAGGACACGATTCAACACTACACACCTACCTACAGGACATGATTCAACCCTAAACACCTACCTACAGGACACGATTCAACACTACACACCTACCTACAGGACACGATCTGACCATACACACCTACCTACAGGACACGATCCAACACTACACACCTACCTACAGGACACGATCCAACACTACACACCTACCTACAGGACACGATTCAACCCTACACACCTACCTACAGGACACGATCCAACACTACACACCTACCTACAGGACACGATTCAACCCTAAACACCTACCTACAGGACACGATCCAACCCTACACACCTACCTACAGGACACGATTCAACACTACACACCTACCTACAGGACACGATCCAACACTACACACCTACCTACAGGACACGATCCAACCTACACACCTACCTACAGGACACGATCCAACACTACACACCTACCTACAGGACACGATCCAACCCTACACACCTACCTACAGGACACGATCCAACCCTACACACCTACCTACAGGACACGATCCAACACTACACACCTACCTACAGGACACGATCCAACACTACACACCTACCTACAGGACACGTTTCCCAACACTACACCTACCTACAGGACACGATCAACCTACACACCTACCTACAGGACACGATCCAACACTACACACCTACCTACAGGACACGATCCAACCCTACACACCTACCTACAGGACACGATCCAACACTACACACCTACCTACAGGACACGATCCAACACTACACACCTACCTACAGGACACGATCCAACCCTACACACCTACCTACAGGACACGATTCAACACTACACACCTACCTACAGGACACGATCCAACACTACACACCTACCTACAGGACACGATCCAACACTACACACCTACCTACAGGACACGATCCAACACTACACACCTACCTACAGGACACGATCCAACACTACACACCTACCTACATGACACGATCCAACCCTACACACCAGCTCGACCACCAATCCACTCCTCTGCGGCAGGGTGACTTGCACTTCCTGTCATCTGGGTGACTGGCCATCTGTCAACAGCTTCTCCACCCCATATTGCGTGGTCTGACGCATTGCTTCAGAATGTGTCTTGACTAACTCTAACGCTACTCCTTCACAGGGTTACACCCAATCCCGGATCCTAAGTGATATGTCTTCTATCACTTATATCTTGATCTTCTTGCACTTTTATGTTTCACTTGTATCTTCATCCAGAATTTTTTTTGTGGCGCTTGTACTACCATCTTGGTGTTGTAGCTCTTTGTCATATCTCTTGTAATCATGCCTCACTTCTAATTTGACTTGCCGTAACTTTACTTAGCCTATGCTTACTGCGTGACCTGGCATCCATGGCTGATTCTGATACTCAATGAGAAACGTATCTTTTTGGACCTGTGTTTGTTGTTCTTCCAATGACCTTCTTGTCCTTCTGCTTGTTTAAAAGCGTCTGCCAACTAAATATAATGTAAAATCAAGGCCCGCGAGGCACTTGGTATGCAAAAGTGTCAGTGTTTGAAAAATGTTTCAAACTCATTGAACATGAATTAGAAGAAAGGCACCTCCAGCTGTTAAAGCATGTCTGGTATGAGCTGGATGTTGTTTTGCGGTGGAATTCTGCCATTAAAAAATTGAAAAAAGCGTACTTGCGCTATTGCACATCATGACATATGTTCTAGTATGCAAGTATGCAGAACGCAAGCATGCATAACAGAACAGGGAAAGTTAAGGACAAATGGTGATTGAATATCGGCTGCAGTATCACATTATGCTCACGAACATGGCATCATCTCAGTTTGCACTATCAGCGATTTGGGAAAAATGTTCCGCAGTTTAGATATACTGACATTATGAATGAGGATATGTGTAACATAACTATAAAATGATTGTTCCATTAAAGTTACAAATGTTGCTGTGCAAAGTTGGTGTAGAGTAGATGATCTTACCTATTCCAAGCTGTATGATAGAAATTCTTTCCAGTGATCTGAGGCAGTACAAGTGAGATCTACAGTGAAAACTGGAAGCCGCGTCAAATAAAATTTTATTTTGTTCAAAGTTAAAGTTTTACATCTGCTATAAAACCTGGCACATCCAGAGAATTGCAAACATAAAGCCAATAAGTGCATTCCGCAAGCACGTTGTTTAATGTGTGATGACTAACAGAAACATCAAATGTTAGCAAATAAGACAATTAGTAAAGAAAAGGCGTGGTCAAAACTCTTTCATGTGTGCTTCAGTCTTCTCTGTGAATTTTAGACTCTTCATTTGCCTTTCAGACACGTATTCGTTATTCGTCCACGTCATTAAAACTTGTGTCCATGGGTAAATGCAGTTATACCAATGGGGTATTTTACTTGATCCATTAATTAATTAATTAATTAATTAATAATTAATTAATTAATTAATTAATTAATTAATTAATTAATTAAGCAAAACCAAAGTTAAGAACCATTTCCATGGTTACAGTGGCGTCATTCCACCTATGGTCAGGACAATTAACCCACACAATGTACACAGTAAAATATTTCAGTGTTAAATCAGCTCTTTCAGTGTATATATGGGCTCCATTGCCCTCATAAGTACTCTCTGTAAGAATTGAATTAACACTGTTTTTTTTGTGACATTTTGCTGGGCTGCACACTTCGGTCAGGTCGTGGAACGGCAGTTTTGGATGACCGACCCAGTCCATCATCCGTTATTGCTTCGCTGAGTCGTTCGTAAAATAGAACGACAGCTTCTGCAAAAAAAAAAAAAAAAAAAAAAAAACTGGCGACATAATAACGCGCGCTCCATTAAAACATGGAACCGCGGCACGCGCGCACAATAAAATCTCTAATTCAACTCTAACAGGGGACATATGAGTCCAGTGGAGTTGATTAAATACTGAACATGATGCTCTGCAGGCTCTGCCCAGTGAAATCATAGGGGGTCCCCCCCCCCCCAATTAATTTACCCTATGACTCTTTGAGTTTTACGTGCTTCTCAAATGCAGATTGTCTGTGCTGTGATGTTATAGGAAGCATTAAAAGTTAACCCCCCCCCAGAAGCTCACTTTATTGTGTGAACAAAAAAGAAAGATGATATCTGAGAGAACCCTCTTAGATTTTCTCATCACCCCTTTAACACATAAGAGACAAATGTCTTACTATTTTAGATTTGATCAGTTACTCCAACCTAATTGCAACACATTAAATCTTAAATATAATATTAAATTTTCTATGAAAAGCTCTTTTTTTTGCTACTGACAATAAAGCAGATATTTAAAATATTTGATTTTTTTAAAAATACAAACGTTAAAAATATATACAGCCACAAAATTGTCATTCATAGTAAAAGCACAAAAATCAAACATTGGTAAATGGGTTCAATAATGCTGCTGTATTCTACATTCAAATAGGAGAAGTAGCTGGGACTTGGCTCCTCCTAGTGGTGTTAATGTGGTATTGCTTCTCGACTTACATGCTACACTTGAAATTACTGTCTATGTCAGAGGTCCTCAATTTTGTCCCGGAAGGGCTGGTGTGGGTGCAGGCTTTTGTTTCAGCCAAGCAGTAGCACAACTGATTCTACTAATCAAGGTAGTCAGCAAATTACCCTAGTAGTTGATGAGTAGAATCATGTGTGTCACTGCTTGTTGGAAACAAAAGCCTTAACCCACACTGACCCTTTCTGGAGAAGACTGAGGGCCCCTGGTCAATGTGGTTATGTTGAACCCAGGTCTGTTTCTGTCCACGTTTTGAATGTGCACATGTGATTGTCCCATAATGGGAGGAGACGTATGGGTAGTTAGTGTGAGTTACCAAGTGTTTGAAAGATCTTTGTGTGCTGTGTGTGTGTGTGTGTGTGTGTGTGTGTGTGTGTGTGTGTGTGTGTGTGTGTGTGTGTGTGTGTGTGTGTGTGTGTGGTTTTGTGTGTGTGTGTGTTGTGCTTGTGCCTTGCTGTGTGGTCCCTGCTGTGGATTGTGGTCAGTGCCATCGTCTCCTCCTCAGTGCTCACCCCAATTGTGGTCAGACACCCATTTGGACCAACGGCTAACCCATGACGACTGCGTCCTGCGTTGCCCACCGCTGACTAGCTTCGTCAGTGGAGCCGGTTGATGGTGAACGTTTTGGGGAGTCGCGTGCGCAGGGAGGCCCCTGCCCCTGCCCCCCCCTCCCTCGAATGCGGCCCTCAGCTGTGAGAGGTGTACAGGTAGGTGCTGCCGATGCTCCAGTCGGGCGGGAAGTCCTGGACGGGGTGGGATTTGAGGTGCTTCTGCATGGCTGCCAGGCTGTTGCAGTACTCCAGGCAGATGGTGCACTGGTACGGGGTGGCTCCCCCGTGGGTGCGCAGGTGCTTGATCATGGCCGAGTAGTCCCGCGAACGCTGGCCGCACAGGCGGCACTCGAAGGGCTTCTCGCCTGTCGGAGAGGGAGACCGCCGTCAGACGCGGGCACAGCAGGCGGGGCCTGTCGGGACCCAGGCCCAGGGGCCCAAAGGTCAGGGGGACCCTCAAGGGCCACAACAGTCCCTGATACGTTTTTTCAGTAAGGGAGGGGCCTTTGGACTCATGACCCACACACACACACACACACACACACGGATGCACACACATACACACACACACACACACACACACACACACACACGGATGCACACACACACACGCGCACACACACACAGGCACACACACACCCACACACACACACATGCACACACCCACACACACACACACAGTGACCCTGCGGCATGGCAGTACCAGTATGCACCCTGTAGTGGGTGTCCAGCTGGTGTTTGAGGCTGAACCTCTTGGGGCAGCGCTGGCACTGGTAGGGCTTCTCCCCGCTGTGGATCCGGCGGTGCGAGCGCAGGGAGCTCTCATCTTTGAAGCAGCGCTCGCAGTACTCACAGCCCAGCGTGGCCTCACCTGCTCCAGGGAGGGAGAGAGCAGAGGGAGGGAGAGAAGAGAGGGAGGGAGAGAGCAGAGGGGATGGAGAGTGGAGAGGGAGGGAGAGAGCAGAGGGGATGGAGAGAAGAGAGGGAGGTGAGGAGAGAACAGAGGGGACAGAGTAGAGAGGGAGGTGAGGAGAGAACAGAGGGGATGGAGAGTAGAGAGGGAGGTGAGGAGAGAGCAGAGGGGACAGAGAGTAGAGAGAGAGGGAGAGAGACAGAGGGGATGGAGAGAAGAGAGGGAGGGAGAGAACAGAGGGATGGAGAGAGAGAGGGAGGGAGAGAGCAGAGGGATGGAGAGTAGAGAGGGAGGGAGAGAGCAGAGGGGATGGAGAGTGGAGAGGGAGGGAGAGAGCAGAGGGAGGGAGAGAGCAGAGGGGACAGAGAGTAGAGAGGGAGGGAGACAGAACAGGGGACGGAGAGTAGAGAGGGAGGGAGAGAGCAGAGGGGACAGAGGGAGAGAGAAGGAGACGGAGGAGAGTAGAGAGGGAGGGAGAGAGCAGAGGGGACGAGAGTAGAGAGGAGGGAGGAGAGACAGAGGGGAGGAGAGTAGAGAGGGAGGTGAGAGCAGAGGGGACAGAGAGTAGAGAGGGAGGGAGAGAGCAGAGGGGACAGAGAGTAGAGAGGGAGGGAGAGAAGAGAGGGGATGGAGGGAAGAGAGGGAGGTGAGGAGAGAGCAGAGGACAGGAGACGGTTTAAGGCAGGGGTGTCAGACCGACAGTCTCTGACTCATTTAAGGCATTGATTGGCCAAAAAGTCCACCGTGGTCTCACAGCCTTAACTGGAAACCACAAACACCAGCAGTCACAGCGCCCCCTCCAGGACTGGAGTAAACCTGCAGACACTGTGCCCCCTCCAGGACTGGAGTTAAACCTGCAGACACTGCGCCCCCTCCAGGACTAGAGTTAAACCTGCAGACGTCGTCCAGGACTGGAGTTTCACACCCTTGATTTTAAGGAAAGACTCAAACTGACACTGAGCCGAGAAAAGGACACTCCGCTTGCCTAATACACTCTGGCTGGATATCCCCGCCCTCCCATCTCATCCTCATGTCTCTTCCTCATGTCCTCTTTGGACTGAGAGAGCAGCAGTGCTGGATCCACCTATCTGCACTGATCCCTGGGAGGAGAGCAGCAGTGCTGGATCCACCTTCTGAGTCCTAGAGCACATGACCACTTTGGACCTGATCGCCTGGAGGAGGCAGCGTGGATCCACCTCTCTGGACTGATCCTGGGAGAAGCGGGCTGGATCCACCTCTGCCTGATCCGGAGAGCAGCGGTGGCCACCTATCTGCACTGATCCCTGGGAGGAGAGCAGCAGTGGTGGATCCACCTCTCTGCACTGATCCCTGGGAGGAGAGCAGCAGTGGTGGATCCACCTCTCTGGACTGATCCCTGGGAGGAGAGCAGCGGTGGAGCCACCTCTCTGGACTGATCCCTGGGAGGAGAGCAGCGGTGGTGGTCCACCTGGCTGTCCTGGGTGCAGGAGAGCGCGGTGAGAGATCGCCGCGACTCCGAGCACAGGTGGACCCCCTCTGGCTGTGGGGGAGGAGGGGCCGCGCTCTGCTGATCCTGGGAGAGCCTTCCCACAGGATGGACAAAACAGGGGCTCCAGTGGGACTGCGGAGAGAGAGAGAGGGAGAGAGAGGAGGAAGAGAGAGAGGGAGAGAGAGAGGAGAAAGAGAGGAGACGGAGAGAGAGAGAGAGAGGAGAGAGAGGGAGGGGGAGAGAGAGGAGGGGGGGAGAAAGAGAGGAGACGGAGAGGCACAGAGAGAGGGAGAGAGGGAGGAGAGAGGGAGGGGGAGAGAGAGGAGAGACAGAGGGAGAGAGGGACTGTAAATATTAATTTATATATTATACTTGTATTCCTCTGTTTGAGGAATACCTAATTTGTCATACTTTTGTTATTTGGCTAATGTGATCCAGTGTTTCATTTTTCAGATGTCGAGTGGCTGCTGGAAAGCAACATGTTAACACTACAGCGCTCTCCCCAAAGGGCTCAGACATCTCTCCCCAGCTTACGGTAACCTGTCCATCTCCTGTTCAGAACTTCTACTGCCCTCTGGTGGACATACCTGAGCAGTACATCATAATTAAGACAATTTTGTTGACGCTGAATTTAAATGGTAAATGGTAAATGATAAATGGACTGCATTTATATAGCGCTTTTATCCAAAGCGCTTTACAATTGATGCCTCTCATTCGCCAGAGCAGTTAGGGGTTAGGTGTCTTGCTCAAGGACACTTCGACACGCCCAGGGCGGGGTTTGAACCGGCAACCCTCCGACTGCCAGACAATCGGTCTTACCTCCTGAGCTATGTCGCCCCCTATTATTCAATTTAAATAATATTGAATATGAATTAAAATAAAAATCTTTTTTTTAAAAATTCAAATATTTTGTCATTTTAAAACATTACAGCCTTAATTTACGCATAACATTTGTGACTGCTGTCTCTCACACGTCGTTACATTTATCAGTGGCAAGTTTGGCCATCTATGTGTGACACATTTTAGTAAAATAACAGACTCGTTTATCCAGTACAGTGTACACCACTTGACTTCTTTTTACATACAGTCCATTTATACTGCTGGATATTTTACTGAAGCAAATCAGGTTAAGTATCTTGCTTAAAACTACAGTGGCAGCCTCTCTTATGACATATCAGTTGTCTAGTTGTCAGGTGTCTAGAGGTCCAAACTTGTAGTTTAAACACCAGCTGTAATTTACCCAATTAAAATGTGTTTGGATTTTTAAGCTGACTCTTTATAAATATTCTATCGTCTTAATCAAAGGCTAATTTCACAGAAAGAAATGAGCAAAGACCCTGAGCTGTACACAGTTTTTGAAAACCTGCTTTAGTTAAATAAAAATAAGAAGAAGAAGGAGAAGAAGAAGAAAGAATGTGTTATTTTAAAATAAAAAAATAGAAATAAAGCAGACTCTAAGCTGAACTGGCAGCAGGCGAGCACCCACAGCCCTGCAGCGTACAGTAATCGTAACTGTACAGAACAAAGGCCCCAGAACGGGTGTGCTTCTGAAACCAATCAGATAAATCCTGACAGAAAGGATGCGGTTGGGTTCTGTCTGTTTGTGTTTGCTCTGCACCCACAAAACCAGTCATACGAAGGATGTTTGTGTTGATTTGGGTTTTGACTTGGGGCCAAAACTCCGTCTGGTGTTTGAAAAAACAAGAAGAAGAAGAAGAAGAAGAAGTAAAGAAGGGAGTAAAGCACCTCAAGTCCAAACCCATCATTACATTTCTGGACCTGGTCCCCCAGTGGCAAAAGCTGGACGTCTAGAGGGGTGTAAATCTAGGGTTGAGAGTTGTTTTGATGTAAATGGACTAGGTTAACCCAAAAAGTAGATTAGGTGTCCTGGCTACATCGTAGTCGGCCAGAAAACTTTCACGTTTCAACCAAATGTAACCAGGTTTTCACCTGAATGCCAAGACGGCATTTCACTGACATTTCACCAACTTTTCACCGTAAAAATGTTCACCGGGTCCCTATAATGAGCAATGGTCCCTTAACACCAATGTTCTTGTAATTTTTGTGTACAGATTACAAGATCGTTGGTGTTGTATCGCCATGGTTTTGTTCAAAGGCAGGTAACCCTGGTCCTGGAGCACTGGTAATGTTGCTTGTAGGCTTCAGATTTAAAAAAAGGCAATTAGCATTTATTCAAGGTCTCATGAACATGGAGTTTTAATTTGTAAAACAAATTTCTCTGGCAGTGTTTATTATTTATTTATTTATTTATTTGTTTGTTTGTTTGTTTTAATTCACATTTGATCTGCGTAATTTCAGCTGTGTTGCGTATTACTTCATGTCCGTAGCGCATAAAAGGGAAAGACAGTCAGCCCTAACACCGGGAATATTAGAGAGCGAGCGCTCGGTGGAGCACCATTCGTAAACACCGCAGGTTAATGAGGGCATGGTGTGAGAGGTTGAGAGGAAGGGGTTTTCCCCAGAGCAGCTCATAAAGACGTACCAGCGTCGCTGTGTGCGTGGCTAATGGAGTCTTACCCGCCGTGTGATAGGGGTTAGAGTGATGAGTAAGGGACTTTTAACTCTGGTACAAACTCTGGTGCGCGATAGGCATAAATCTAGCCGGCGTGGAACAGAACGGACCGCTTTTGCATTTTGTGTGTTGTCACCGTAATAAATCACAGAGAGAAGCGGATTGTTTTTTAAAATTTGTTTTTTCATCCTTGCTCGATGAAGTACAACCTAAATAAGAAAGAATGTCGAACAATTAAAATAAAAAAAAACGAAAAAAAAAAAAACTCTCTGCCACCTAGCAACCTCTCTACATCGGCTCAAGGCAATACTCTACAAAAAAAAAAATAGGACTTATTGTTTTTGTGTGTTATCCTAGCTCAGAACTGTTAAAAATAACCCTTTAAACTGGGGACACACCCCCACCCTTTTATTAGTATTTTTATTATTCATTTTTAGATCACCCGTATCAGCTTATAAGAGGCTTATAAGCCAGAATGGAAGGTATTAAAAGTCCATCTCTCACTCTT